>NW_027497188.1:0-65155 GCF_021521415.1 Bidens hawaiensis | reverse complement strand
GCGCATAAGATCCCAATCGTCCTCGAATACGGTTCGAACTATGTTCCTTACGGTATGCTTTGTTTCTTCTTGTTGTTTTAGAATCTCTTCTAACTTTTTCCCTGTTTATTTCAGAGGGGAACGACTTGCAGTCGCTCCTGAACCCGCGGGAGGCTGACGGTCCCGCTCGGATGGGTACTCGCGCTCTAGACGAGAACGAGTTGCCCATCCTAGAACAAACGGTGGATCGGTTCGTGGAGGTCTATCCGCTAGGCCACGAGATCCTTAGTGCCAGGCGGCCAGGTAAGGCGCTATTCGACCCTCGACCCCTCAATGTTGAAACCTCTGCTGGAATCCTTTAATCGTATGTTCTGATGAGGAATCCGCAGATGGTCCTCCGTTGATGCGGATGAAGAAGGCTGCCGGCGGGAAGGGGAAGGAGAAGGTGGCCTCCACTGCCGATCCGGCGCCTCGGTCTGAATCGGAGACCGAGAGCGAAGAGGTGGCGGGGAATCCCGGTGGTGATAAGACCACCGCTCCGGAGGCTGCGACTGTCACCTCCGGAGAGCCCAAGAAGACGACGGTGAGCGGCGCAAAGAGGCCGGCTCCATCGGGTTCGTCCCCGCCTCTCCGTACCTTTAGGCTCAAGAAAACCCGTAAGTACAAACTTCCTTTTTCTTTTAACTTCATAGTTCTTATCATTAACACTTATCTTCTTTACGCAGGCGTGGATGTTGACGCATTCCAGGGTGGAGCGCAGAGGAGTACCTCTCCGCCAATGACGGTAGTCTTGGTCAGCCTACCTGAGGCGACGACCCAGGCGCCTGCGCCTGCTTCCGCTGGTTCAGTTGCTCACTCTGAGCCGACTGTTCCAGCTGTGATGACGTCACCGCCGGCCGTGAGTGCTATTTTTACCGCATCTTTCACCGAGCCGGCGGTTACTTTTGCTGCGGATTCCGCAGCGGCGACCGCGGCGGCTTCTACCATGCCTCCGTCATCGGCAACGACGGCCGATCCGTCAGGTATGCATGGGGCTTTTCGCCAACCTCTGCCTCCTTCCCATCTGCCTGACCTCTTGGATGGATTTCCATTGGGTTCAGGTGATGGGTTTGGCGGCTATCGGCCTGTAATTGACCCTACAGGTGCGTAGGGTTCTTTTAGCCCATTTTATATATTTTTTTATCATCTTTTCCTAACTGCTTTGTTTTTTGCAGTGTCGGATTCCAATGAAGTGTATGTTCCACGATGGAACATTCGCCGATGAACAACCCTTCGCACCCCTGTGGAGTGCGTGGAATGGGCTCGTCACGCTGCTCCCAGTGGTGCGTTGGGGGAAGCCATGGCTAGCTACCAGGAGGGTAGGCTAACCAATGAGCTTCGGGTTCTCCTGGGCCGGATGCAGCCGCGCGTCGAGCTGTTTTGTCGTGAAAACGACAAGTTAAAAGCAGCTCGCCTTAAAGAAGTGGCTCAGGCGCGGGCTGTCCGGGAGGAGAACCAAAGGCTTTCCGCAGTGGCTGCGGAAAAGGAGAAGGCCTTCAAGGCCCTCGAGGTTGAAGTTCAGGCTCGACTCGAGGCCCGTTCCAAGGCTGCCCAAGCTGTTAATGAACAGCTTCGGCTGGCTAAGGAAAATGCAAGGAACGCAACCGAGAGGGCCACCAAGGCTGAAGCTGTTGCTGAGCCTCTACGCGTGGAGAATGAAGAGCTTAAAGCCAAATTAGAGACTCTCCAGCAGGCTCATGATGCCTTGGCGATGGAAGACGCCAAAAAGCTCCAGGAGATCTTGGACCAGAGGGGGGTGCTTGATCATACTGAGCGGAAGCTAAAGGGCGTCGAAGAGGCTGCGGCTAAAGAAGTGTTGCTTGCCAACCTCAACAAGAGTGAAGCCGAACGCGCCCGTAACGAAGCTCAAGCTGCCCTCCAAGAAGCTCTGGTTGCCAAGGAATGGCTTCTTCGAGAAGCGTTGTCTCAGGTATGCTTTTCATGTCTTTACGCTTTTCTTTGTAAATAGAAAAGGTTCTGATACTTGTATTTTTTCTTGTAGGTTGTGCATCGGGTCTTTGCTGAGACGTCTTATGACGATGCTATGAGCGCAGCCCTCAACGCTTCTCACGAGGATGGGGAAAAGGCCGGCTTCCTGCTTGGTCTAGGGTTCGTTGAGAAAGGCATCCCGCCTTCCAACTTCCCTTTGTACAATGTTGATACTGAAGCTGTATATGACCAAGCAGTGAATCAATATGCCGCCTTCCCGCATCCGGTAGTGGAGAAGGTAAACGAAGTTGCTGCTGCTGATGATGGGCTAGCTATCCTTAAAGCTTTCCTTGAACTGCCACGCTCTACTGATGGTGCTGGTCCAAGTGGAAGTGGCCCTGAAGCCTGATCCTGAAGATCCCTTCCCACTGCTAGGATAGATTTAGCTTGTATAGATTTATTTTCTTGTAGGCGGGTAGTTACCCGGCCATTCTTGTAATGAATCATTGTGAAATATAAATCTTTTTGCGGGTAAGACCGCTACTTTCTCTGGATTTCTTGCTTTATAAACGTTATATGACTTGCATACTTTAGTTTAAATTAGCAATTTTCCAAGTGTAGAATAAGTTAACCTTTGAACGTGGTAGATAATAGGTTGAAGTTTTGCTTCCTCTTTCGTGATTGTGCGGGTAGGACCGTCACTTGCACTTAGTAGGATGGCTAAACTTTACCTACATCTGACCTGCGTGTAGGTTTTCCTCATCTTTTCTGAGGATAAGTTAACCTTTGAACTTGGTAGATAATAGGTGTGAAGTTTTGCTTCCTCTTTCGTGATTGTGCGGGTAGGACCGTCACTTGCACTTAGTAGGATGGCTAAACTTTACCTATATCTGACCTGCGTGTAGGTTTTCCTCATCCTTTTTTGAAATTTCTAAGTGTTTAGGATAAGTTAACATTTGAACGTGGTAGATAATAGGTTGAAGTTTTGCCTCCTCTTTCGTGATTGTGCGGGTAGGACCGTCACTTGCACTTAGTAGGATGGCTAAACTTTACCTATATCTGACCTGCGTGTAGGTTTTCCTCATCCTTTTGTTAGAAATTCTGTTGAACCGTTCGACGCGCGGTTGTCAATAGGTTAGTGTCCAGTTTCCTCTCATGATTCATGCGGATAGACCGGCACTTTCATTTAGTAGGATGACTGAACCGTTCGACTTTCCACGTACTCACAACTCCCTTGTCGACCAACTTGGTAACACTTCTGCAACCATGGTTGATATAACCTAATTTTGTTTTATCAAACCTAAACTAACCCACTAGCACATTGTTAGGTGCATGATGTCCAAAAAATTGTTTTATTATACATGCCATTGCTAATCATTGACAGTTTAGCCAGAGAACTTGCAACGTATAAGCCTTTAATAAATTAGTCTGTTTGAAAAAAGTTCACCCGTATTTTGTCGGATAAAGGTATCGTTTATGACACCGAAGTTGTCTATAATTCGTCATTGATACTACCTATTGTTGGTCCCTTGGAAAATTTGGTTTGTTATTGCAATAATCATGCCCAGTTTAGCAACATGCACACCTTAACCGATTGATGCCTTAGCAATTGATTTTTGAGTGATCTGTTATCCGCTGGAAATCTACACTTTTCTAGTGTACATATCTCATAGTTACCATAAATTTTCAAAATTAGCATTTAAACACATAGCCTACCAAAACTAATATCACTAACTTGGTTTGATAACATAATTGAAATAAATGAATTCTTAACCCTTAAATCATCATTTGTGATGACTATACACCATTAGCTAGATGTAATAATCACCATTAATTTCCAAGTAACTCACATTGACTCGTATTCCACTAGAACTCTTAGAAACAAAGATATTTAAATGATTAAAGACTTATTTATCAAACCACAAGTGATTCTTTTCACTTTAGAAGATTACCAAGGAATAATAAATATATTGATTTAAGCCTCAACTTTTATGGGTGTAAGCCGGAAGGCTATTTCACTTCCTAGTTCGTTTGCTTTTAAGGAATAAAAGCCTCAACAAAAGAAGATGATCGTGCAAAACAATCTAGAAAAACAATTATGTTATAATTTTTTTTGCCTATTGTTGACCTTAGAGATCAATTACTGAAAACGATCTAAATAAAAGCTGTTATATGGAAAGGTAATGTAAAAAAGTCAATAGACAATTTATATTCAATTCATTACATTTTCATGCACTTTCCCTTTATTATGTTATTCAATATTTGTATTTAATACTTTCACCTGAATTATTTTTTGTCAAGTATGTATTATTAAGTTCCTATCATCACTTTTAACTTACAATTATTTTTGTCAAAATTTTAATGTTGTTGATGTCGATGTGTACAACTCCTAACTTCAATTAACAACCACAACATGATAAATTGATAACCATAGATCATAACACACAACAATAGCTCAGAAGTACAACTAATAGTGTTAAAAGATAAAATACTTAACACACGCATATACATATATATTATTTGAATTAAATATGAAGTGAAATTATCTTACAAAGTAGGTGGTAATGTCGAATCTTTAATCTTACTTTTAAAACTATTTAGATATAGATTGTAGCAAAATCGAAAGCAGTAGAATTAAAAATAACTTAAAGGATAAGAAATAATAAGCCTTCATTTTATATTTCTTTGTTTAAATACTATTCTCTCATTTTTTGTTTATCCGCAACTTGAGTATGGCATTGCTATACACATGCGACATAGTTTTTAAACTTAGAGAATTTCATTACAACGCAATATAAAACTTAAAACAAGCATATCGTCTTGTGCCACGCCCATCATACTTTACCATACTCATACTACAAGAGTACAAGTCATTACGTTTACAAACATAACATACTTAACTTTCACAATAAGGGTGTATGTCGTACTTGTAGACACATAATGTACTTTATCATACGTACACCTGCCAAGTTTATCATTATCATGCACGCATATACACACACATATAGATATACATATATCTATCTATGGCTCATCTACAAAAGACCTACTACTCGTCCTCATCAGGACATGCTACTCGTCCTCATGAGGACATGCTATTAACTCCTTTCAGGACATGCAACTCGTCACACCCAGAACATATTTCACGTCCAATCCTGGATAAAAATTCATCTTATTATAAACTTGGTATGTTACATTGACTTCCAGTGAATACGTACGTCAATTGTCGATCGAAAACCCTATGTTTTATAATGACAATTGTAAATTCTTGTACAAAACCAATATTTTTTTAGTTAATTATCACCAAAAAGACAGGATTTTTGTTACATGGGCAAAAGTGTGACACATGACTATTGCTCACGTAGAGGTTATACGGAGATCGTAGTTGGACATATAGCCTATTACGTGAGCAAAATTGGATGAACGTCAAGTTTGCTGTAACTATATATGTCGATAGGGTATTTATTATATGGATCAGGATCATGAGAGAAACTTTTTGAAATTGAGAATTATGAGAACCATTTTAAACCACAAAAAACCCAAAAATAAAAAAAATCATAAAATAAAAAAAACACAAAATTCAAAAAAGTAAAAAAACCAAAATTCTTATTTTATCATCCCGGTTTCATAAAAAAAAAGAAAAGAAAAAAACTCGGTTTAGCTAAATTATATACACATATGTATAATATATACATATATGTACATTTACATGTTTTTTTTGTACACATGTGTATAATTTAAGATAAATGATATTGTACATATGTGTATATTACGTAACTAAAGATTATATAAAATTATACATATGTGTATGATACGACGTTTTTTTTTATTTTTTTTTTCATTTTTTTAATGAAACCAAAATGAAATATAAGAATTTTGGTTTTTTTACTTTTTAAAAATTTTTATTATTTTTTGTTTTATGATTTTTTTAAATATTTTTTAAAGGTGTTTTAGTGGTCCAAAATGATTCTCAAAGTTCTCAATTTTCAAAGGGTTCTCTTAGGATCCTTACCCTTTATTATATAATTGTATATGATGGCGATTTTTCCTAACATAACTATATGGCACATCTCTATTTTTTTTAACGGCAAATTTCTTTAACCTTATCGTTTTTCAGACTTGAACCTAAGAATGTTATATAAAAACTTTGTCTTTACTAATGGACCATCACCTACATCTCATCTAATATATGAAAAAAAAAATCCTTGAATGTTGTATAAAATCATTTTTTAACAACTTTGATATTGCATATATATATTATACAGGTTTTGTGATATACGCATGTGTACTTCATATAAAACTCTTTAGACCCTCTCAAGATTCATTTTCAATCCTCTTAACTCATCTCTCCACCTCGTCTAAATCCTCACCACCGTGCACCACCATCACACATGGAAGCCGAAGGCGTACACTCCCCGACATCCAGCGGCGAAAAGCGAAAGAAGAGAGACGTAGACAAACCCTACCGAGGGATAAGGATGAGGAAGTGGGGCAAGTGGGTGGCTGAGATTCGTGAGCCCAACAAACGCACACGAATTTGGCTCGGTTCATACTCGTCCCCTATCGCTGCGGCTCGAGCCTATGACACCGCGGTTTTCTACCTCCGTGGACCCTCCGCACACCTCAACTTCCCGGACTTAATTGGAGATGATGGTATTCTTCATGACCTATCTTCTGATTCCATTAGAAAGAAAGCTACAGAAGTAGGAGCTAAAGTTGATGCTCTTCAAAGCCGAAATAGCGGTCGAAACCAATCGGAATCATTGGACCTTAACGAGTTTCCTACTCCAGAATCATCAGATGAAAATTAAGATACAAATTAATTATTATGTTTCGGTTTTTTAAAGAAAATATAGTTTGTAATTTATAGTCAATTATAATTTTATAGATAGAGATAAAGAACTGAATCCGAAGGGATTATAAATTTATACATGATGTTAATGTTATGAAATATGAATTATGATGTTCATGAGCCAAGTTTATAAATTAGTTAATTAATTAATTGTTGTTATTATTGTTGGTGTAGTTATGGTTTTGTTAAATTTTGTTAATGAATGAAACAGGTGCAAATTAATCAACGAACAATTAAGATTATGGTTGTCGTTTATTCATGGCTTATCGTTTTGTTCCTTGGGTTTCTTTCAATGGGCATTAATTATTCTAGTGGATCAATCATAAGTTGACAGATCGACATAATCGATCATTGGTTTCTATACCTTCGAATTGTTCAGATAAGTTTTTTTTTTTTCTTTAAAAAAGTTTGGACACCTGAAAGTTGGCTTATTTTTATTATATTATATTATTAATATTATTATTTGTTTTAATTATTGTTTATATTTTAATTGTTTGTAAACTTTTTAATGAAACTTATCAAGAAATGTCGGACTCTTGACTTAAAAAAACACAAACACTTAATTAGAAAGTTGAGATCCGTGATGTTTGGTAAGTTAACCCTTAAAACTGAGTTAGTGACAGGTGGAAATTATACGGTTTGACTTAATCACTTAAAAGTATCTTTTATAGATTTAGTAGGATTATAATAAGTTGTCTATATATTTACAATGTTCTAATGTTGGATTTATTATTTACTCTTTTTATTTTGTCTAATTCTTAATTAAAGTGTGATAGTCCGTAATTTATTTATCTTTTAACTTTATATGACTCACTAGACGTTAACTTTAAATAATAATTTTTTCTAATCCCATACAAGTAATATATAGTCTTAACAATTTTCCTATATTTATTTGATTCTTAATTTTAATTTACACAGATACGTTTATATCTATTTTTTATTATCAATATATGGTAAGATACGGTACAAATAAAATTAATATACTAAACATATAAATAACTAGATCGAGTAACATAATTACTCTAGTATCTTTATGCAGTTCTCAAAATAAAAGTCATTTATATTTTATTCAAACCCTACATATATAACAGACTATATTAAAACATAGTATTATCTACTATTATATATAAATTTTTTTGGTTAAAGATGTCTCACGTAAAAAAGAAAATAAATACACATATATGGGATGAATATTATGTCAATTCTTGTACTCATCATGATGGATGCCAAAAACACCCTTTGCTCATGTCCTTATGTCATGTGCCCATCATTCAGTTGTACAATGTCCTTTATATATTCTCTTATATGTAGTATTGTAGTAATCACAATATTAAGAGAATAGATCTACTGAAAAGATATGTCACTTCTAATGTACGTATTCATATATTTTTAAAGCGTCATCTGTTTTGGCTTTTAATCGGCCTATTTTGTTAACTTACACAATCAAATATTGTTTTCTTTTTCCTGATCAAAGTATGGTTTATAGTATTTTTGTTATCACAAAGTTAACGGTGTGGTTGTGGTAATTAAAATACAGGTTGAGTAAGCAAATATATGTTATCAACTTTGTAATGGGTTTATAAGTAATGAGTTGGATCAAATACAAATGAAATTAACATGCTAAACATGATAATTATGTAGAGTAATTATATATGTAATTTCATTATAGAATAACTATGTGCGCTAACGGCTAACCTTCCATATAAGTAATATATAATAAAACTGAAAATATACACTTATTATGTTTAACAGGAATGATAATATATAATTGTGTACAGTTAAACTAGAATGTTTAAAGCATACAAACCAAAATCATGAGGCATTTTTCATTTGGATGCCACAAACATAAAAAAATCATTATTTTAATCCAATCATTGATGACAAATTCTAGTTTTAGAACACAAAATATCTATTTCCACTGAGTTATCTCCAAACTAGTAATAAATAAATTTAATTGCCAACCAGTTTTCAAATGTTAATCAAGTATATACTTCCTAAACATCTTATTCGAATCAAATGTTTCATAATAAGAGAGGCAACTTAATACCAGACACTAAAAAACGTATTATTTAGAGGACATATTAATGTAAATGGTTAATTTGTATACCTATCATATTTTAATGAAAACCTATATACAATGTTTCATACTTTCACACATGCAAGCTGTCAATATGTATCAGTTATAGACAGACTAAAAAAATAGAAGTTAATGATAAAATGAGCATTAATTTGATTAAAAGATGGTAGTTATAAACTAAAAGGTAATTTCATAAATAACGTTCGAATTCACATACAAGTTTAATATTTAAATTTAAAATTGATGGGTATAAAGCAATAAATAATGCTAAATGTTTCCAAACTTAACAGAAAGTTCATTTCTCATAACAATTAACATGTATGTAAATTTGGGTGTGTTTAGTTTGAATTACATATATCGAAAGTTGTTTATGAAAGTCAGGAGCGAATAAATTAAATATGGAACAAAAACAGATAGAATTCAAATTTATCAAATAATAACTCAAATTAAAACTTAATTAACCGAAAAGAATGACGAACAAAGACATAGTGTAATAACTATAACCCGTCTTATAATATTGTCATCATTTAGAGTGGATTAATTAGTGAGGACTTAATTAACTAGTTTTATACCCGTCCGGTAAACGGGTGCTTTAATGTCATAATAAGATAATTAGCTTTTCTTTGCATTTTGAAGAAACAAATACTTGTCTATCAAAAGATCCACAATGTGTGAATACATGATTATATTATAAAATAAGTATACAAAAACTACCACATTTATTTGAGGCATATGGTGATCTTAGGGAAAACAACAAATGTAAAAAAGAAATTAATTTCCTCTGTTGGAGCCATAATCTAGTGTACACCCAACATCAGCAAGCACCACTGCAACTGTTCCTACTTCATAACAAAAGTGAAGTAAAATTAGTCAATTAGCTATGAAAAGAAATATAGATACAACACAACTGCAGATGACAATCAACATCACCATAAACTAATTATCAAATTAAACATATCAGAAGTATACCTTAACTTATACCTTAACTTATCAGAAGGACTAAAGAGCACTTCAAGAAGAAGGATAAGTGCTTGTGATGAAGGTTGTTTGTTCATCCTGCACAGGGGCGACCTTAAGGCATGGCGGGGTAGTCGACGGCCATAGGCCCGACACCCCACTAGGCCCGAATTTTTTTTTTTTCAAATTTTTTTATATATATTTGTATGAAAAAAATTATGTATAATCAATGTTTCAACACAATTACATAACAATTAGCTTGATCTAGTGGTAAAGGGGTATAACATCTAATCAAAAGATTGTGGGTTCTAGTCTCATTTGAGACATTTTTAAGTTTGTTTTATACAAACCAACTCAAATCATAATTATGTAAGCTCATTTAAAATTAAATTGTTTAAACCCAAACTTTTACTTAAGGCCAAAAAAAAATTTTCGCCTTTGGCCCAAAAAAATTTTCGGCGTTTTGGACCCAATAGCATTAAACCATGAGTTGAATCCACTCAACACCAAATCAGCACATTCATTCCATTCCAAATTAGTCACACCATATATTTAATACAACCATAGTAATGCGCATAGAAATTTCACATAAATAAATCACACAAATATACCAAAGCCATCGAGTTAATTGAAAAATATAAATCAATAAAAATTACCAATGCCACCAACTTGTTTGCCAAGCATGTAGATCAAGATATATAATCAGTTAGAAAGCTTTCATTTTTTTTTCTGTAATCTGCGTAAACAATACAAAAGTGAACTATTTAAAAGCTAATAAGATAATCTTATAACCATGGAAAACCAATTACCTAAATTATTTCATTAATTAAGTCTATGACTTTGAATAACAAATGAAAACTTAGAGTTTACTTTGAATTAATTTCAACTATTGAAGAAACACTAACCTGACCCCTGACAGATTACTGGTAACTTGGGGGTTAGATAGATGTTTCCCACGAGGGGTTAGACCCTGAGAAGATGGTTCTTCTGATAACCTGCAAAACAGACACCGTGAGCTCGTCACTGAGAAGGGGGGGGGGGGGTTCCTCCTTGTGACCACCCTCCGGCGTGAGAATCAGACTAGATTGCTCTTTAAATATAAAAGTATATTAAGAGATTGCTAGAACAGATATCAGGTATAATATGATGATAATGTGATAAGATATGATAAGATGAGATGATCATACCATTTGTGGTATTTATAGCCGAAGGTAGGTTTCCAAGGAGGTATGGCCGGCTGCAACAGTGTTCCTGTTCCACCAACAGTAGCCTACGCACGTGCCCTGCTGGTAGTTGGTGGGTAGGTAGCGGCTGACAGCGACCAGGCCTGCTGTATACTATTCCTTTTCCACCAACTGTCAGCTACGCACGTGGTATGACAAGAGTTGGTGAGTAGGCAGCGGCTAATAGTGACATACAGTGTAGGAGCATGCTGCTTGCCATACTGTTGTCTATAAGCTGTCGTATCTTTAGTCAGATCTTTTTCCCATACCTCGTCAGGTACAGTACAGAAGATCTTCCTGTATCGTACGGACTGGCTTATTTGGGCGGGAGTATTCCCCCTCCCGCCCTTGTGCGGGATTGTTCCCGGCTTCGCTCATTCCTTCAGGTGACACTGAACGATTGAGAGCTAAGTGCCTTGTGCGTGTAGCCTTCCCTAATGGCTTGTATCCAAGGCTGCGGGGACAGGCGGAGTCCTTCACCATTGGGAGGCATTTCCTGCGGGACCAGCTTGCGTACTGCGCGTAAGGACGTCACGTCTCTGAGCATGGTTGGTCCTGCGGATCCAGTTGGTTTCTGCGCAGACGTCCCTGTTTAAGGTGAGTCTTGCGGGTCCAACTGGGCTCTGCTGGGACCTACCTCTTCAAGTCCCCCCAGTCCAATGTTCTTCTCATGCGTGTTTAATAAAGTGAGGTGAACTTTTGGACTTAAGCAAAGGGTTTTGAAAAGGGTTTTTTAAGGTTTTCCATGGGGATTCTTCCCGCGGAAGTCCTTGTCACTTGCAGAAATTCCCGAGTTTCCTGCTTGGTCTTTGGGTATGATGCGGGTAGGTCTGTAACCTCCTCGCAAGTCAGGAGCGTTGAGTCCCACTTGTGTGGACTCTCCAAGAGGTTTTGGTAGTTTTGAACATAGTGATCAATTATGTTAAAACCACCAATTCCATCCTGGAGCTTCAAACAACGTAGTTCTCGACGTTCCCGCTTTGCGGGGATGTTATTTCCGTTTCCGCAAGCATTGCCCAGAAGATCCTTCTTGGTTTCAATTCCCAGCGGAGCGCTAGGTATGTGAAGGGTTTTGCCTTAACACTGTACCAGCGCTCGTCTTATGGTTACTTTACTTCCAAGGTATTCCTGGCTTCAATTCCCTGCGGGTGCTAGGTATGTGAAGGGTTTTGCCTTTACACTGTACCTGCACCCGTCTTATAGTTACTTGGTTGTCGAGGAATATTTGGCTTCAATTCCCTGCGGGTGCTAGGTATGTGAAGGGTTTTGCCTTTACACTGTACCCGCATCCGTCTTACGGTTACTTGTTCGCCAAAATTTACTTGGCTTCAATTCCCTGCGGGTGCTAGGTATGTGAAGGGTTTTGCCTTTACACTGTACCCGCATTCGTCTTACAGTTACTTGTTTGCCAAGGTTTTACTTGGCTTCAATTCCCTGCGGGTGCTAGGTATGTGAAGGGTTTTGCCTTTACACTGTACCCGCATCCGTCTTACAGTTACTTGTTTGCCAAGGTTTTACTTGGCTTCAATTCCCTGCGGGTGCTAGGTACGTGAAGGGTTTTGCCTTTACACTGTACCCGCATCCGTCTTACGGTTACTTATTTGCCAAGGTAAGGGGTATTTTCCCGCTTACTTTTTAATATTTTCAAAATTTGAATTTTGAAATTCGAAGGGTTGGTGGAAAGATAGGAACAGTCCAAACCTCTGAAACGTCGTGCGACGGTTTCTTCTGACTGTGTCAGGACGTGCGGGAAGTTATGGTGACGTGACAGTACATGGTCATTCCAGACGCTTTTCAGGCGCGTGGGCGCGATTTTCGGGCGCGTGGCCGCGAAATTACTGGCACACGTCCTTTCAACAGCTGTTTCCAGCTTGCTTTTTGCCACGTGTCATAGTTTCATTGCACCTTCGATTTCTCTCTCCTTCGCATTAAATTCATCGCATTAATTGCGATTACTATATAAAGGGGGAGAGAGTTCTTTGTAATCCACACTTTCACCCTTCTCTTCTTCTTCTTAGCGATTTCCGGCAAATACTCCCCTTTTCAGGCAAGCATTTTCCCGAAATCGTTTTCTTCTTCCTCTGCAATATGTCTTCCCATGATGCTGAAGCTGTAGCCGACGATAGGAGTACTGCTGGCGAGTGCCAGTGTGCTCTACCTGTCGATCAGTACCAGTACGTCGTCAGGAAATTCATGCTTGAGTCTCTTGAGCCTGAGTTTCCTGAACCCCACCAGACTGTGTACGATGCCCCCAGTGGCAAGATCGGGGTATATGCTGCATTCTTTGTTTATGGGAACCTTAGGTTCCCATTGACAAAGTTTGTGTACCGTGTCCTGGAGAGGCACGGTGTGCACCTAACCGAGTTGCATCCGATGGCGATTGCCAAGATCCGGCACTTCGAGTGGGTGTGCCGGATTCTGGGTATTGAGCCCTATGTGGACCGCCTGATGACCTTCTATACTTGGAGGTGCATCCAGGGGTGGTACACCTTGACAACCCGTATTAAGGGTTTGAAGATCTGCGTGACCGAGCGCAGTCTCCGATCGTGGAAGCGGGAGTTCTTCTACGTTTCTGCCCGCGCCATTCCTATTGCCATGAAGTTTAAGAAGGGGCAAGCGCTTCCGAGCCTTCATGCTTCCAGCTACCAGGAGGCGGAATGGTTCGCGAAGATATCCCGGGTCCAATCTCTGGTTTACCGGTTTGCGGAGTCCCGGATGGTGATGCTGGGGATGAGCCGGGTATGGAAGGATGCGTCCCGGTTTCCCATCCTTCTCGAATACGGTTTGAACTCTATTCCTTATGGTATGTCTTGTCTTTTTTGCTGATATGAGTCTGTCCTCTAACTGTTTCTTTTCTTTCAGAGGGGAACGATTTGGAGTCGCTCCTGTAGCCGCGGGAAGCTGACGGTCCCGTGCGGGTGGGCACTCGTGCTCTGGACGAGAACGAGTTGCCCATCCTGGAGCAAACGGCGGATCGGTTTGTGGAGGTCTATCCGCTGGGCCACGAGATCCTGAGCCAACGGCGGCCAGGTAAGGCGATACTCTATCCTCAACCCCTCAATGCTGTACCCGCTGCTGGAATTCCTGACATCCTGTCCTCTTCTGAGGAATCCGCAGATGGTCCTCCGCTGGTGCGGAAGAGGAAGGCTGCCGGTGGGAAAGGGAAGGAGAAGGTGGCCTCCACAGCTGATCCGGTGCTCCTATCTGACACCGAGTCAGATAATGAAGAGGTGGCGGGGAGCCCCGGTGGTGAGAAGACCACTGTTCCGGAGGCTACGACTGTTACCTCCGGAGAACCATTGACGACGACGGTGACCGGCATCAAGAGACCGGCTCCATCGGGCTCGTCCCCGCCCGTCCGTACGTTCAGGCTCAAGAAAACCCGTAAGTACAAACATCCTTGTTTTTGTAGATTTATCATACTTCATAAATTTATTAACACTTATCTTCTTGTGCAGGCGTGGATGTTGACGCATTCCAGGGTGGAGCGCAGAGGAGTACCTCTCCGCCAATGACGGTAGGCTCGGTCAGCCTACCTGAGGCGACGACCCAGGCGCCTGCGCCTGCTTCCGCTGGATCAGTTGCTCAGTCCCTTGAGCCGACTGTTCCAGCCGAGATGACGTCACCGCCGGTGGTAAGTGCGATTTTTACAGCATCTTTCACCGAGCCGGCGGTTACGATTGCTGCGGATTCTGCGGCAGCGACTGCGGCGGTTGCCACCATGCCCCCGCCACCGGCAACGACGGCCGGCCCATCAGGTACGCATGGGAGTACTCGTCAATCTTTGCCACCTTCCCATCTGCCTGACCTTTTGGATGTGTTTCCTTTGGGTTCAGGTGATGGGTTCGGCGGCTATCGGCCTGTTATAGACCCTACAGGTGCGTAGGGTTCCTTTGGCCCTTTTTCACTTTTATTTTTTATCATTTTTTCCTAACTGCTTTTTTGTTTTTGCAGTGTCGGATTCCAATGAAGTGTATGTTCCGCGATGGAACATACGCCGAGGAACAACCCTTCGTACCCCTGTGGAGTGCGTGGAATGGGCTCGCCACGCTGCTCCCCATGGTGCGTTGGGGGAAGCCATGGCTAGCTACTAGGAGGGTAGGCTAACCAATGAGCTTCGGGTTCTCCAGGCCCGGATGCAGCCACGCGTCGAGCTGCTTTGTCGTGAAAACGACAAGTTAAAAGCAGCTCGCGCCAAAGACGTATCTCAAGCGCGGGCTCTTCGAGAGGAGAACCAAAAGTTGGCCGCAGCTGCTGCGGAGAAGGAGAAGGCCTTCAAGGCCCTCGAGGTTGAGGTTCAATCGCGACTCGAGGCCCGCTCCAAGGCTGCCCAAGCTGTTAACGAACAGCTTCGGCTGGCTAAGGAGACTGCGAGGAACGCAACCGAGAGGGCCACCAAGGCTGAAGCCGTTGCTGAGCCGTTACGCGTGGAGAACGAGGAGCTCAAGGCCAAATTGGAGGCTCTCCAACGTGCTCATGATGCCTTGGCGATGGAGGATGCCAAGAAGCTTCAAGAAATCCTGGATCAGAGGGGCGTGCTTGATCATACCGAGCGGAAGCTTAAGGGCGTTGAAGAGGCTGCTGCAAAGGAAGTGCTACTTGCCAACCTTAACAAAAGCGCAGCCGAACGCGCCTGCACCCAAGCTCAAGCCGCCCTCCAAGAAGCTCTGGTTGCCAAGGAATGGCTTCTTCGAGAGGCGTTGCCTCAGGTATGTTTAGCTTTACGTCTTCACGCTTTCCTTTGTACATAGAAAAGGTGTTTGACACTTGTATATTTTCTTTGTAGGTTGTGCATCGGGTCTTCTCAGAGACTACTTACGATGATGCCATGAGCGCAGCCCTCAACGCTTCTCACGAGGATGGGGAACGGGCCGGCTTCCTGCTTGGTCTAGGGTTCGTTGAGAAAGGCTTCCCGCCTTCCAACTTCCCTTTGTACAATGTTGATACTGAAGCCATATACGACCAAGCAGTAAATCAATACGCCGCCTTCCCGCATCCAGTGGTGGAGAAGGTGAACCAAGTAGCTGCTGCTGATGATGGGCTAGCTATCCTCAAAGCTTTCCTTGAACTGCCACGCTCTACCGATGGGGCTGGTCCAAGTGGAAGTGGCCCTGAAGCCTGATCCTGAAGATCCCTTCCCACTGCTAGGATAGTTTTAGCTTGTATAGATTTATTTTCTTCTTTTCGTAGGCGGGTAGTTACCCGGCCATTCTTGTAATAATTCACTTGTGAAATATTAATCTTTTTGCGTATAAGATTGTTATTTCCTTCTTTGGGTTTCTTGCTTTATAAACTTATGACTTGCATACTTAGTTTAAATTAGCAATTTTCCAAGTGTAGAATAAGTTAACCTGTTGAACGTGGTTGATAATAGGTGTGAAGTTTTGCTTCCTCTTTCGTGATTGTGCGGGTAGAACCGTCACTTGCACTTAGTAGGATGGCGAAACTTTACCCTTATCTGACCTGCGTGCAGGTTTTCCTCATCTTTTGAGGATAAGTTAACCTTTGAACGTGGTTGATAATAGGTGTGAAGTTTTGCTTCCTCTTTCGTGATTGTGCGGGTAGAACCGTCACTTGCATTTAGTAGGATGGCGAAACTTTACCTTTATCTGACCTGTGTGTAGGTTTTCCTCATCTTTTGAGGATAAGTTAACCTTTGAACGTGGTTGATAATATGTGTGAAGTTTTGCTTCCTCTTTCGTGATTGTGCGGGTAGAACCGTCATTTGCACTTAGTAGGATGGCGAAACTTTACCCTTATCTGACCTGCGTGTAGGTTTTCCTCATCTTTTGAGGATAAGTTAACCTTTGAACGTGGTTGATAATAGGTGTGAAGTTTTGCTTCCTCTTTCGTGATTGTGCGGGTAGAACCGTCACTTGCACTTAGTAGGATGGCGAAACTTTACCCTTATCTGACCTGCGTGTAGGTTTTCCTCATCTTTTGAGGATAAGTTAACCTTTGAACGTGGTTGATAATAGGTGTGAAGTTTTGCTTCCTCTTTCGTGATTGTGCGGGTAGAACCGTCACTTGCATTTAGTAGGATGGCGAAACTTTACCTTTATCTGACCTGTGTGTAGGTTTTCCTCATCTTTTGAGGATAAGTTAACCTTTGAACGTGGTTGATAATATGTGTGAAGTTTTGCTTCCTCTTTCGTGATTGTGCGGGTAGAACCGTCATTTGCACTTAGTAGGATGGCGAAACTTTACCCTTATCTGACCTGCGTGTAGGTTTTCCCCATCTTTTGAGGATAAGTTAACCTTTGAACGTGGTTGATAATAGGTGTGAAGTTTTGCTTCCTCTTTCGTGATTGTGCGGGTAGAACCGTCACTTGCATTTAGTAGGATGGCGAAACTTTACCTTTATCTGACCTGCGTGTAGGTTTTCCTCATCTTTTGAGGATAAGTTAACCTTTGAACGTGGTTGACAATAGGTGTGAAGTTTTGCTTCCTCTTTCGTGATTGTGCGGGTGGAACCGTCACTTGCACTTAGTAGGATGGCAAAACTTTACCCTTATCTGACCTGCGTGTAGGTTTTCCTCATCCTTTTGAGAATTTTGTTTTGAACCGTTCGACGCGCGGTTGTCAATAGGTTAGTGTTCAGTTTCCTTTCATGATTCATGCGGATAGACCGGCACTTTCATTTAATGGAATAATTGAACTCTTCCCCTTTAACTGACCTGCGTGAAGGTTTTTTCCTGTTATTGGGTTTGTGCGGGTAAGACCGCCTTCCCACGCAACGACTTCACGTAATGTGAATGCCGTCACCAGTGTTGCATAGTTTAACCGTTCGACGCGCGGTTGTTGATAGGTTATTGTTCAGTTTCCTCATTATGATTCGTGCGGATAGACCGGCACTTTCATTTTTGGGTGCTGAACCTTTCCCCTTCAACTGACCTGCGTGAAGGTTTTTTCACATTATTGGGTTTGTGCGGGTAGAACCGCCTTCCCACGCAACGACTTCGCATAATGTGAATATCGTCATATTAGTGCAGAAAAGTAAAATCATCAGCTTCTATGTTCTAAAGAGAATCATTTCCATTAGAAGTGGCTCTTGGCCTTCTTTACAAATTGGAATTGATTTACATGCAAACTGTGTAAATGAGCTCCCTTCCATGTTGTTGGGATGGGAGTGCCATCGAGCCGATACGCACCTGGTTCGGGATCTCGTTCTTTACGCAGCATGTAGTCTCGATATTGAAGCTGGAATTGTTATTCGTGTTTTCCCCAGCTAGGGTTCTACACGCACCCGCCTGCTCAGCCTTTATTGCGCCACGAGGTGCGCGAGCGTCCCATCTCTGACAAATGTTTCAACCATGTCTTTTACGTCTATGCATTCTTCAGTGTTGTGGCCTTTTGTCTTGTGAAAGTCACAGTATTTGCTCCGATCAGCATCGTGACGATGTCGGATTATTGGAGGCTTTGGCCACGGGAGCTCTTCAGTGGCGAATATCTCAGTGACGCTTTTGGTGAGTGGCGTCCATCTGGAGTTTCGGTGCGGCTGTACATTATCCCTTCCGCCCAATCGATGTTGCAAGCCGGATGAGGTGTCAAAGTTTACCCTTGACTGCCAAATGCCTAGCTTCCGCTTTTTATTTAATCGGGCGGTGAGGACATTGTCTTCTCTCGTCTTCCTTGTGTAGAGGTTTGTGCTCTGTGGGAGATCTCTACCCAGTTGCTTCTCCGTTTCCGCATAGCGTTTTGCTGCTGTCATGATGGCATCCCATGTGGATGGCATACCATCTTTACCCGTTAGGGTGCGGATGAGCTCTGGGTCATGCGCGCCCTGGATGAAGGCTGCGCGAACAAGATCTTCGCTGATATTGCCCAAACTTAGCTTCTTTGAGTTGAAGCGAGTGATGAAGTTTGGCAGAGATTCATCTTCTTCTCGTATGCATTTGAGGATTGTCCATTGCTCCTCGGTATACTTCCGTTGCTGGCTGAAGTGTTAGCTAAACTTCTGCTGGAAGTCTGCCCAGTCGTAGATGTGGTTGACCGGTAGACGATCAAACCAAGCTCTAGCAGCCCCAACAAGCGTCATTTGGAACATGTAGCACCACGTGGGTTCCGTCCAATTGCTGACGGTTGCCCCTGCTATGAACCTGTTCAAATGATCGTCTGGATCAGATATACCGTCATATGTGCCTATGTTAGGCATTTGTTTGGCACTCCTTGGGGCGATTGCTTCCGCAATGTCCCTTGCAAATTTGGACGTTCCTGCATTTGCAACGTTTGGTCTGAACGTTTTGGAGAAGTCTCGTGGACTTCCACCTGTGCTTTTTGGTTTGAAGGCTTGTCCAAAATGCCTTTTCGGTTGGGATTCCATTTCCTTACGCTTCCCTTTTGCCCTATGGCGAGGGTTCGCGTCGGAGTCGGATTCCTCCGAGTCATCCTCCCAATATTCGAATTCGTCGGCCTGTTGTACGGAACGCAAGCGTTCATTCAACTCGGCCTGGAATTCCTTTTGTCGTGCCTCCGCCCATGCCTTGACTTCATCGAGAGTTTGGCGGGGGAGTCTTCGTTTCTCAACCTGGGTATTAGTGGATCCCAGTAGGCGATCATTTACTGCACTTGCCCCAGCATGAGTAACTGGGGTAGTGTTCGTAAAATTTACTTCACTTGCCCCGGCTTGGGTAACCGGGGTAGTGTTTGTAAAAACTGTGTTACCGGTATTCCCCCCAGTAGCTGGGGTCGTGGTTACCGGAATTTCTCTAACCATCTTTGTAGAAGTTTGAAAAAACTGGAGAAAAATGTAGTTCTAGCTTTGTCCCACGGATGGCGCCAATGAAGAAACACTAACCTGACCCCGGACAGATTACTGGTAACCTGGGGGTTAGATAGATGTTTCCCACGAGGGGTTAGACCCTGAGAAGATGGTTCTTCTGATAACCTGCAAAACAGACACCGTGAGCTCGTCACTGAGAAGGGGGGGTTCCTCCTTGTGACCACCCTCCGGCGTGAGAATCAGATTAGATTGCTCTTTAAATATAAAATTATATTAAGAGATTGCTAGAGCAGATATCAGGTATAATATGATGATAATGTGATAAGATATGATAAGATGAGATGGTCATACCATTTGTGGTATTTATAGCCGAAGGTAGGTTTCCAAGGAGGTATGGCCGGCTGCAACAGTGTTCCTGTTCCACCAACAGTAGCCTACGCACGTGCCCTGCTGGTAGTTGGTGGGTAGGTAGCGGCTGACAGCGACCAGGCCTGCTGTATACTATTCCTTTTCCACCAACTGTCAGCTACGCACGTGGTATGACAAGAGTTGGTGAGTAGGCAGCGGCTAATAGTGACATACAGTGTAGGAGCATGCTGCTTGCCATACTGTTGTCTATAAGCTGTCGTATCTTTAGTCAGATCTTTTTCCCATACCTCGTCAGGTACAGTACAGAAGATCTTCCTGTATCGTACGGACTGGCTTATTTGGGCGGGAGTATTCCCCCTCCCGCCCTTGTGCGGGATTGTTCCCGGCTTCGCTCATTCCTTCAGGTGACACTGAACGATTGAGAGCTAGGTGCCTTGTGCGTGTAGCCTTGCTGCGCGGGTGGCCTTCCCTAATGGCTTGTATCCAAGGCTGCGGGGACAGGCGGAGTCCTTCACCATTGGGAGGCATTTCCTGCGGGACCAGCTTGCGTACTGCGCGTAAGGACGTCACGTCTCTGAGCATGGTTGGTCCTGCGGATCCAGTTGGTTTCTGCCCAGACGTCCCTGTTTAAGGTGAGTCTTGCGGGTCCAACTGGGCTCTGCTGGGACCTACCTCTTCAACTATGGTTACATCATGATGAGCAGGCCCGTCTTATAACCAAAACGGGTCAGGTGGTAAGTTGTTAATTTCAGTAGGTACTCGAATTTTATCAACTTGAGTAAGAGCATCTCCACCATTATATCAACAGTGATACCTTGCATACGAATATTATACAATTATTTAATCAACTATTATAACACATAACACATAGAAAAGAAAAATAACCACAACTACACAAGCATACCTTTAACCCAACCATGTTTATATACTATCAAATGAATATGTTGTAGATAAATTTTGGGACAGTTCTGCCCAAAACGTAGCACCTGCAGCATAGAAGATGTAGGATATTAAAAATCATGAACTTCAACAAATCATGAGAAATATGTTAGTAATATTCAATCAAACTTGTACAGGCGATTATGTGTACCTCTCTGACGTCCTCTAACATCAAATTGCCAGATTTGGTTTCAGCAAAGAGGACACGAAATTTGATAGCTACACATACATATGATATATTCTGAATTTTGACATGCCTTTAAAAACTCTTTGAAGGTTGATAATTGATTTGCTCATTTTCAGAGAGTCGTGAACTGTGAACAACCAAAATGCCTTTAGAAACTCTGATGGTCATTACAGTTACAGTGTTGGCAAAGAACTCGATTAGGGTTTATATGTTGTGGGGGGCGATGATTTAGGGAGTGTAACCGCCGTAACGCAGAATAGGGGAATCGGAGAGAGGTTGTGCAACCTCCCTCAACTCCTCCTTCTAGAAGCTTTTTTAGCAGTTTGAACGGCTAGGATCTTAACTTAAAGAGTTTAGACGGCTGAGATGATCTTAAAATACAGTTATTGATAGGGGGAACAATATATTATGTAATTAGAATTATATGCTGGATTAATTCACTATTGTATATTTTGAGGTGTTATGAGTTAATCGTATCAAATACATGGCTGGACCATCTAGGGTAAGAGATTGGTGCATCTCTTATATAGTAATCAACCAAATATAGGATCTCTCAAAATAGTGTGTTTTAATTGATATGAAACAATATCAAGTCATATATTTGTATCTTAAAGAGTTGCCGGATTATTATAAAAATATATCTTGCAAATTTAATAATTAAAAGATTAGAAATCGTGAATCCAATAATAAGTACCATAAAATTATTTGTCTTCATATTGTCTGCAGAGAAAAGAAAAAGAAAAAAAAGGCATAATATTCTAAATAAAAACACACACTATCATAGAAAAATTATACATAACAACCTAAACGTTTTGCGAAGCCCAAAAACTAAAAAAAAAATGCTCATTTTCAAAAGATGAACTAAATACTTAAAATATTACTTTATAAGATAAATTTGAAAAATGTGATTATAACACATATGCACAATCTCCATCGGATTATTTTAAGTAAAAAATGCATTATTTATAGATGATCCGGGAAGAAAACGTATTAGTTTTACATAAAATGCTATATTTTTTAGGGGAAAGAAATCGCTCACAGTCTTTATGTAATGTTCAAAAACACACTTTGTATTCTTTTTATATAACCACCTTGACAATTTTTTTAATTGTTGGAAAATGTTTTACTTGTATACTGTTTCTTTTTAAGTAATTTAGGAATAAGAGAAGTGATAAATGGGTATGTGTAATCGTTAAAAAAAAAGAGTTCAAAGTAGATTTTTTTTTCTTAATAAGAATGATATAGTAAATGACTTTTATTGAAGAAGCAAACAAAAAACAAATTCTAGAGCGGACAATATTTGTCTTTTATAGCAAGTAAAACAATAAAATATGAAACATTGATGGCTGAGTAAATTTTTTTGTATAAAATGATATAACTTTTGGTCACTTAAGTGTAGTGAAATTATTTTTGACACTAACCAATCATGTACTGTCATAATATTTTTACACGGACTATTTTAAGGGTTGACAATGGTGCATTCAAACTATCCTAAAAATATATTTTTCAAATTAAATAACTCAAAAAATTATAGATATAAAAATACATAATAATTAAACAATATTTTATTAAAAAAAACTATTCTCAATTCCATCGTTTTTGACTTTTGTTATGAGTTCAAACGTGTCATTATCGTGAACATTAATTTGTCTGACCATATGTCGTCATTTTAAACACACTTGGTGTTGTGTACGCTCGCTTGATCCTCTCTCCGAAATAAAATAGTTCCAAACTGGTGGCCAAAATTTCAACGTTCGTTGCTCCACGAGGTCCATGTCTTCCAAAACATGAACTCAAGCCTTAGCTAACGCTACTTCTTCTACACGGCTCCATCTTCGTGACGTAATTCGTTGGGGATTTGGCTGCTCCATGTAAAAATTGTTTAAATTTGAAGAGAATGAAAAAGTTGTTGTAGAATATGTGTAGATGTGTTTGGTTATTTATAAAGGAGAAAAAAGAAAAAAAAAATAGAAATCTAGTTAACGGCTAGATTTAACGGTAAAAAAAGAGAGATGGCTTAGAGGATACTACCTTAGCCAAACACTCGCCAGCAACAATCATGGGGTGGTGACGGTGTTTTCCGCAGGGGTACTACGCTACTACCCATTGGGGGTACCCATCGCCCTACTCCCCCGCCCTTAACCAAATAATTTTTTGTTTTAAAAATACTTACATAAAGATATGAATTAAATATTTAATATAAAAAAGAGAGAGAAATTATGTATATTTGATAGACAGGAACAGACCATCATAAATTTCAAATTTAAGTGTGTGCTTATTGATGATAGTATGGTATTATAGGTATTAGTCACATAAAACCAAATTTTTCTTAAGAGGTGTTTTGGATGGCCAAGCGAGGTGGTGTCACACAAACAAGCTAGCTAAAAACGCCGGTCTTACACAATGATCGGTCTATTCTTGATTGTGTATTGTGTAGCGAGCTTGTGGGTGAAGGACAACCTCATGGATGAAGGCGTGACCGTCATTTAATGACATTTTTTTTTCTTTAAAAAAATGTTAAGGAACTTCTGTCAAATAGTTGTAGTAATTTATAACGATATGTTTAGTGTATTTGTATATTAATTTATACATGTTTATAAGTTTGTGTATATCTAACATTCTTGGAATGAAGGTGTTACTACTTACTAAAAGAATAAAAGTATTCAAAGTGAAATATGCGTTGGAAAAAAAAAAGGAAAGGTGATGCAGTTTACAACGTGGATAAGAAGATAAGACTTATGGTGTTATATAATATTATTATATTTATAATCATTAAACTTATGATATCGTAACAGGTTATAGATATGTTTTTGTGGAGAGAGAATAGTGGTCCATTGAGAGAGAAAAGAGGGTGGTCACCGTCATGTGGAGGTTTATTGCATGACTTGGGTGTCGTTAATTCTATTTAAATACATAAATTGCTTTAAAACAAACAAATTAACTTTTTATGATTTTCTTTAAAATGACAACCAGGGGCGGACCCACATAGTTTCCATCGGGTTCTCGGGACACCAATGTTTTTTAAAAATTACTTAGAGACGATATATTAAATTTTGTAAGGACCCCATAAAAATTAATACTTGGAACCTATACTATTAAGGCTGAACTAGTCTAGTGGAAAGTCCCTTGTTTTTTCTTTGAGAGGTTGCAGGTTCAAGCCTCACCATATCCAGTTTTTGTTGTTTTTTTAATATTCTAGTCAATATTAGTTATTTAGTTAGGGTATTTGTGTTTTTTCTTTAGTTTATCCCATATAACCATTATCACCATGCAACATATATAATGACAACATGAGTTTTACATATACTTAAATTATTTATCTTGTGTATGTATATTATAATTAATCATTTATTTGTGTAAGAGTTAGGTTTTCATGTCTTGGTTATTCATGTAAGACCATATATATATAGCTTACGTTTATGTTTTTCGGGTATGAATAAAAATGAATTAAAAGTGTATGTTCTATCTAGTTTCTAATCTATATTCTTTCTACTTACTCGTTTCCGATGACACCATATTTTTGTGTTTTATTATGTTCCTCCTCTCGACCCAACCCGAATAACGACCGACCCAAAAATTTTGTAAATCGGAAAAATTGAAACCCCATTGACAAAAAATCCTGGGTCCGCCACTGATAACAACAGTGTGTTGTCTGGAAACCAATGTTTTGAAACCCGACCCGGCCCGGGCGGTCCGGGCTCCGGTGCTAATACCGGTCCGGGTCGTAGTATATGGCCTGTTTTCTAATAGACCGGCCGGTCTTCACGGGCGCCGGTTAGACCGGACCCGGTGACCCGGCGGTCAGCCCGGCAACTTTGTGTTTTTTCTGAATTTTGAGATCTGCATAACATAATATCTTATGCCAAACACAACCAAAACCGTTAACCCTATACAAGGAGCGGCGGTGGTGGAGTGCCTATACTAAAAAAAGAACCAGAATATTTTACTTCCAAGATACAAGACAAAGTGAGAAGTGGCTGGCTGCCGGAACAACAGCTGGAAGCCTGGAAGCTCCTGATCTGATTTTGAATGGAAGAAAGAAGGCTATAAGTTATGTTTTAATTTGTGGCTGCAGATTATAACTAGGGCAACTTTAGTTATTTTTATTGTGGGCTATAGTTGGGCCATGTAAATTTGTCTTTATGGGCTATCATTTAACAATTGTGGGTAACCATTTAATCATATACTTACAATTAGAGGTGCACAAAAAACCCGAACCCGAAACCGGACCTGAAATAAATACCTGGAACCGGTTTTTCTAATACCCGGGTTTTTAATACCTGAACCCGAACCCAACCCTACCCGTAGGGTACGGATAGGGTATGCATTTTGGCACTAAAACCCGAACCCGAACCGGACCCGATTTATACCCGGTAATACCCGAAAACCCGATTTGTACCCGGTAATACCCGAACCCGGAACCGAGGTTTTCCAATACCCAAAACCGGGTATTTCAAATACCCGATGTATATCCGAAAAATACCTTAAAAATACCAGAATAATACCCCTAAAAAGTGTAAACTTTTAAAAAATCCAATCTATATAAAAAAATACCGAAAAAAACCCGTAAATAGAGTTTTTTCAATACCCGATAATAGGGTATTCAAATACCCGGTTCTATACCCGACCCGAACCCGATGCATAGGGTATGATTTTTAGAGACAATACCTGACCCGAACCCTACCTGATTATCACCAATACCCGGTCATACCCGAACCCGGTTCTATACCCGAACCCGGGTATTTAGAAAACCCGATTTGTGCACCTCTACTTACAATAGTTTTAACAATTTTTATATAATTATATTATATATATATATATTATATATTATTTATGACGTCATCCGGGTCAACACCGGTCCGCCCTCCCGGGTCAGTCCGATCTTTGACCCGGTAAGGCGTCCGGGTCGACGTCCGGGCGGGGTCTGAAAACATTGCTGGAAACTTTATTAGCATTCATTATTTTATTTAATTCAAATGTAGATCCAAATAAATTAATTAATAGAATCGAATTTGTTATTTAAAAGACTGCTACAACATAACTTGTTGCTCGCTTACATGTTTATCTATTATAATGAAATCCTTTGTGAAATTAAATATAATGTATATATTATTACCAAAATGTTCATATTTTTCGAAATTGAATTTGTAAAGTTTATATCAACATATATCAATAAATTTGACATTATTTATTCTCATCAACTGTGTCACTTTTATTTTTTATCTTGATGTTATAATTAAGAGGATAAATATAAGGGGAATTAGAAACAAATATGAGTAAAATAATCAGAGGTGGATCCAGAATTTTTGCTACGGGGGGCACAAAATAGATCGGGTAAATAATGGGTCGGGTCAAAGAGAACATAGCTGGCCAACTATTTTGAAGGCCCAGAGCGAATAAACTTTCAAGACATTTGAGAGAAAAAATGGTCTTTTTACACATCACCCTTTGCATTTTGGATCAACCTCTTTCATTATTATACACTATCACCAAACACCACTCTCATTATTACGACCTTCAGTGACAAAACCGGAAATTTTTAATCAGAGGCCGGGTTCGTTTATATATTTTTCACGAGTAGTTCATAATAATCGGAGGGTCACAAATTATCTGTCTAAAAAGACTTTTTTTTACTTATAACGATAATAATATATTTTGACAAAGTAATATTATATGTCTAACCAAAAGAAAAAGTTCATACCTAGATACTATTAATATAACAAATAAAAAGATAATAATAATAAATTAACTAAAATTAAAATGTTAAGTCCTCAGTCTTGAGAGAAGGTAATTGTGGTAGCTTTGTTAGTTTGTAACAATGCATTAATGCAACAATGGATGCTTTAATTACATACTGGAATAAGTTTTTTATTTTAAAAAAACAATATAATAAAATAATATAAACCTTTTAATTAAATAAAGTTGGGTCTACAATTGTTGCTCCATAACTCAAACAATAAAAAAAATCATTTTTGTCTGCACTTTCATCTTCCATCTTCCCCATTCTCCTTTTCAAAGGACACAGCGTATGACATCGCCTGGACCGACACAGGTATGTAATCCGCCGATAACGACCACGGTGGGCACAAACTTGAATCCGGACGATGGGCATGGACTTATTATTAAGTCATAATATTCTAATATGTACACGTAAATACGCCATTCCGACAGCCGGACGGTGGGCATCGGCCCACCGTAGTAATGCATTGGATCCGCCTCTGGCAATAATTAAAATGTAAAGTAAAAGGAATTCGAGTATCCGACGACAACTCTAGAGTTGTACAATGTGGCTTAATACATAATATTAATCGATGCAAAAACACGTGAGCTTCTCACTTAGGATCGCCTAGCTACCTTCGGTCCCGACTATGACTGATGACGGGGGTAGCCTAAGGAAATAATAAAATGGCTGGAACACATTAATGCTAAAAGGGTTAAAAGGTTAAAAGCTTCGTTTCCCGCCCAAACTTATGTAAACAAGTACCCACGTGCTATAGTACGATGTCACATCACTGTTCACATCCTTGTCCCATCTGAACAAAGGATATGCTCAGATAAAGTAACATTATTTTAACTATGGACCAGCGGTCCAAACTTCCCGCCCATAAAGGTCAACTCTCTAGGAAAACTGGAGGGGAACTAGATTAGTTACAATTGGACGAAAGGCTTAAGTCTCTTCTCCTATATAAGAGAGACTTAGCCATAAACATAAACACAACAGATTTGGGCAGATAACACCATCTCCCTAATCTTCTCTTCTTTCTTGAGAAATATGCTCTTAGCTTATTTCTTTCTTACTTCAATAACCTCATAGCTTCACCAAGAACATCATCCTAAAACCGATTCCAAACATCACGGTTCTTGATCTTCGGTGATCTATAACAACAAACAACTAACTAGTGAACCTCCTTCTACGTTTTGCAAACGTAGAGGGACACCACGACCTGCGTTAGGTTAACCTGAACCCTTGAAGCTTGTTAGCCAACCAGTCCATTCACTATCATTGGTCTTATCTTTGTTGTAGCAACAAGTTGGCGCCCACCGTGGGACTACGCCGCTTACTTTATCATAAAGACCAGTAGTGTAGCTCCATCACCATGTCAGAAGGTGGATCTCCCGGAGAAGTCAACCAAGTGTCAAGAACACCAACATCAAGTGCCGACCTAGAAACTCCGGCAACGACCTCGATTTTTTCCACTCTGGGAGGAACTTTGACGGGACCCTTGTTCCTCGAGTTTTCACCTTTTCGGACTCCAACCCCTTCACGATCCGGAGTTCCTTCTCCCCATGCAGGAGCCACGAACACACTGGAATGCGTCGACTTGACACTGGAAGGGGTATCACGGAATTTCTTGCAACTAAGGCATCTTCTTAACCAACACGTGAGCCTAGAAAGAGAAAAGGGGATAAGAATAAGGTTATATTATGACGAATCAGAGCCCTCACTGTCGCTCGGACGTCCACTTTCCCCTCTAATCAGCTCACGCCCGGCTGCTTCTCTTTTTGAAGCTGGTCCAAGTGTAACCTGTCAACCCTTTAACCCATCTCCCTACACCTATGGGAGATCAAACCCAACGGCTTTCCCTTTGTTCACTTCACAACCCCTTGGACACGATACCACTCTCGACCAAATATGGCAGTCACCAGCTTCAAGTGTTCCTCCTACAGCCACTACATGGGAGCATGCCACGTCGGTCTTGCCCTTGGCTCGAAGTGCTGCAATGAGCACTCCCATAGGAACAAGTCAAACAACAGCAACCCCTGAAAGCCTTCAAGGCTTTAACCTGATGCCTCAGATGATGGCACACTTCCCTTGGACCCAGCTCATCAACCAAGCACTAGGTACTCACCAAGGAACAACAAGTCATAATCCTGTTGTAAGGATAGATGAAGATTTGGCAAAACCTTACAAGCCCGGTAACCTATCTTGTTTTTCTCAACAAATCGCCGATTATGACTTTCAAACAAAAATCAAGATGCCACCCCATATAAGAACGTATGATGGGACTGAAGATCCCGAAGACCACCTCCAGGTCTTCACTGGGGCGGTCGGAATTGAAAAATGGTCCCACGCTGAATGTTGTTTGATGTTCATGCAAACGTTAGTTGGGTCAGCCAGGATATGGTTCAATGACCTTCCTGCTCAAAGCGTTCGAAGCTTCGATGATCTGAGCAAAGGTTTCTTGACCCACTTCTCACAACAAAGAAGGTATGTCAAGGACGCCACGGTCATTTTTCAGATAAAACAAAAAGATGATGAGAGCCTTCGAGACTTTATCGAAAGGTACAAGAAAGAAGGGTTACAATATGTGGGGGCTGACGAAAAAATGAGGGTGGTAGGCTTCATGAACGCCATCACCTCCAAGCACCTCACAATGGACTTTAATAAGTGCCTGCCTAAAACCCTTGAAGAAGCTCTTGAACGAGCTGAGGCTCATATTCGAGGGGAGGAGGCCGTTGATTTCAAAGAGCAGCGAAAAAGAGCTCCCAGTTGGCGAGGCAACAGCCCCAACCGAAAGAGAGGGAACTACACTCCTTATGACAAGTATCCCCGGAGTTCAGATCAACGAAGGCCTGAAGGCCGGAACCCTCCAAGCAGGGAGAAGACTGTAAACTTCACAGCCTTAACCAAAACCCCTCAGGAAATCCTTGCCACAGAAGAAGTGAAGCACAACTTCCGACCTCCTCGACCCTTGCCCAAGAGCAAGAAAAACTAAAGTTCCACCCAGTTCTGTGAGTTCCACGAAGAAAAAGGTCACCACACAAACTATTGCTTTCAACTCAAGAGAAGAATTGAGGAAGCCGTCAAGTCTGGAGAATTGACTCATTTGGTGAAAGGGGTCAAAGATAAGATGGCTGAAAGAAAAAGCAAAGAAGTGAATATGGTGAATATAGACCAAGGTGTTCCCCACAAACGACAACACTTGGAGGCTTGGGAGCTTCAATGCATCTGCTTCCCACCGCCTCAAGGTAACTTACTCTCTAACCTTCTAACAGTGGAAGCGAACGTGGGAACGCTCCAAACAAACAAAGCCTACATTGACACAGGGGCGGCCACAGAGATCATGTATGAAAGATTCTTCAACCGGCTAAGCAAGGAAGAGCGTTCAAGGCTTCAATCCTCTGAGTCATCTATAAAAGGTATCGCCGACGTACCCTTGAAGCCTTTAGGCCAAATAACCCTTGATGTCTATTTTAGTGAAGGCAAGATGAAGAAAACCAAACCACTCACTTTCGTGGTTATCAACACACCTTCCAGCTATGATGTAATCATACGAAGGCCTGAAAAATGTGTATTCAACATGGTTGTCTCGGTTGGTCAAGGTGCTGTGAAGTTTCCCACCGACATGGGAATTGCAACCCTTCAACATACCCAAGAGGTTTACATGGTTGAAGGGGAAAGCTCAAAAAGCAAAGGCGAAGAGCAAGGCTTAATCATAAACCCCAAGTACCCTGAACAAAAGGTACGGGTAAACACAAGCCTCTCCAAATAAACACTTTCACACCTTGAAAAGCTGTTGATGAACTACAGTGATGTTTTTGCTTGGTGCCCGGAAGACATGACAGGCATCCCTCGAAGCATTGCAGAGCATGAACTCAAGATACCTCCCGATGTCAAGCCTGTCGTCCAAAAGAAACGGAGCCTAGCTCCTGAAAGAAGCTTGGCAGCATGCCAAGAGGTCGAAAAGCTTGTACAAGCTGGGATCCTACGTTAGATCAAGTATCAATCTTGGGTGGATAATCCAGTCATGGTTCGAAAGCCTGACAAGTCTTGGAGGATGTGCATCGACTTCAAAGACTTAAACAAAGCATGTCCAAAGGATTGCTATCCCTTACCCGAGATGGACTTAAAGGTTGACTCTCTAACCAGCCATCCCTTTAAGTGTTTCTCGATGCTTACAAGGGTTACCATCAAATTCTCATGAAAGTGGAAGATGAAGAAAAGGCCGCTTTCTACACGGACCAAGGTATTTTCTGTTACCAAAAGATGCCCTTTGGCCTACGAAACGCCGGTGCAACCTACCAACGTTTGATCGAAAAAGCATTTGCTAGCCAAATTAGCAGAAACTTGGAAGCTTATGTCGATGATCTAGTAATCAAGAGCAAAACCGAGCATCAAATGCTTGAAGACATACAAGAAACCTTCCAAAGCTTGAGAAAGATCAACATGAAGCTTAACCCGGGAAAATGCTCATTCGGGTTCGAAGAAGGCAAGTTTTTGGGGCACATTGTGGGAAAACAAAGCATAAAAGCTAATCCCAACAAAGTCAGGGCTGTTCTCGAAACCAAATCCCCACAAAGCAAAAAAGAAGTGGAGAGCCTGAATGGAAGGCTTGCAACATTGAAGCGTTTTACCTCCAAGCTTGTTGAGAAGTCCCTACCCTTTTTCAAAACACTAAAGGGTTGCACCAACAAGAAAGATTTCAGATGGACGGAAGAAGCGGAAGAAGCCTTCAACCAAATGAAGCAACACTTGTCTTCACTCCCAGCTATTGCAGCCCTCAAACGGGAGAACTGATCTCTGTCTATCTCTCAGTCGCTGAAGAAGCACTAAGCGTGGTTCTAACCATCGAACGAGACAAAGTTCAGGTACCCGTTTATTTCTTTAGTAAAACACTAAAACTGGCAGAGGTCAAATATCCTCCTTTGGAAAAACTTGCTATGGCCTTAATTCAAACGGCCAGAAGGCTTCGAAGGTACTTTCAAGCACACCCTATACAAGTAGTCACTGACCAACCCATCAAAAGTGTGCTTGAAAAACCAGAAAATTCAGGCTGATTGGCCAAATGGGCTGTGGAACTAGGTGAACATAACATCACCTATGTCCCAAGAAAAGCTATCAAAGCCCAAGTCTTGGCGGACTTCATTGTAGAAATCCCAAAACAAGTCATTCCTGAAATACACACAACCGCCACTGAACCTTCTGACCCTGAAGCCTAGAAGCTTTTTACCGATGGAGCTTCCAGCAACGAAGGGTCAGGAGCTGGGCTCGTTTTAATTAACCCCGAAGGGTTAGAATTCACATATGCTCTTCGACTTGAATTTCAGACCACCAACAACGAAGCTGAATACGAAGCATTGATCGCTGGTCTGAATATTGCCAAAGAGATGAAGATCCAAAAGCTACAAGTCTTCACAGACTCGTTGCTTGTTTCAAGTCAAGTCAATGACAGCTATATAGCCAAAGAGCCCAACATGAAGAAGTACCGTGAAAAGGCAAAAGGGTTGATGACCACGTTTCAAGAATGCACCATCAAACAAGTCCCAAGATCACAAAACAATAGAGCCGATGCCCTGAGCAAACTAGCATCCCTCACTTTTGCACACCTCACCAAGAAAGTACTGGTGGAAGTGCTGAAAACTCCTTCAATTCAAGAATTGGAGGTTCAAGATGTAATCACTGAAGAAGGTCCCAATTGGATGACTCCCATAGAAAGGTTCCCCAAAAATGGTGAGTTACCTTTGGACCAGACTGAGGCTGAAAGGGTTCGAATCAAATCCAGACAGTATGTGTTGCAAGGAGAAACGATTTAGAAAAAGGGCTACCTTGCACCACTACTGAGATGTGTAGGCCCTGAACAAAGTCAATATCTGATCAAAGAGGTTCACGAGGGGATATGTGGAGCTCATTTTGGGCCAAGAACGGTGGTTGCAAAATTGATGAACCTCGGATACTTCTGGCCCACCATGCACCGAGAAGCAACGGAAAAACTCAAGAAATGTGAAGCTTGTCAAATTCATGCACCGGTTTCCAAAAGCCCTAAACACGATCTAGTCCCCATCTCCTCAGCCTGGCCCTTTCACAAATGGGGAATGGATATTGTCGGTCCATTCCCACCGGCCAAGGGTGGGGTAAAGTTTTTGTTAATAGCAATTGACTACTTTACCAAGTAGCCTGAAGTCAAACCACTTGCAAAAATAACGGGCAAACAAGTCATCGACTTCGTATGGGAAACCATCATTTGCCGTTATGGGCTGCCATGAGTGTTGGTCATGGATAATGGGAAACAATTTGCTGAGAAGCCTTTTAGCACATGGTGCAAAGAGTTTAGAATCACTCAAGTGTTCAGCTCAGTTGCATACCCACAATCCAACGGCCAAGTTGAAAGAACAAACAGAACCATCGTTGAAGAAATCAAAACAAGAGGCTAAATACAAGCAAAAAATGGAAGCTTATTACAATGCTAGAGTAAAGCATGAACGCTTCAAGCCTGGAGACCTTGTACAAACAACGAGGCCAGCAAGAAATAAAATCAAGGAAAACTTGGCCCAAAGTGGGAAGGACCATACACAATCCTCGAAGCCCACAAGGGTGGATCCTACAAGCTAGCTGACGCAGAAGGCAAAAGGCTTCCAAGACACTGGAACGGCAAAACCCTTAAAAGGTTCCATACCTAATCAAAATGTAAAAATATATTTCAAGAAATGTACAATTCTCCTTTTTGTGAAACAACAACCTCTTGAATGAATGATAAACTTTTTGTCATAACTTGTTTTTACTATCCTATAATCAGGTTGAGTGGGGTTTGTCAAACCCAGTAGTACTACTCAACAGTGACTCGCTATTATCCAAATATTAACCGGTTCGATGTTATGAAGGACTTTGTTTGGTTTGTTTGCCACTTAGCCTTACAAGTGATATATAAAAACTAAACAAAATCTACAACGTTGGAGTATGTTATCTCCCCCAAATAAAAGCGTTTAAAAGAGTAAAAAGGGGACGTGAAACTCACTGTTTGCGAAGATAACAAAAAAGATCCAAGAAAAAGGTGTGCGTCACAGAAAATCCTCACTAGTGTTCTAAAAACAAAAACGAGATTTTCTAAGTATTTAAATTACGAGTGAGTCCCTAGACTCAGCACATACAAATTATGTATGAGATGCGTTTCGTGTTTCGTTTGTGAAATAAGTGCGACTCGACAAACACATTGGTGACACGTTACATGTGTATACAACTACTTAAGCATCAAATACTAACATTGTACATTACTAGTAAATTATCTCCCCACAAGGGCAATTTAGTCAAAACATGGCAATTATCTATTAACAAACACATTTCATGTATTTTCACATAGTTCAGCAACTAGTTTTATCAAGACAGATTTCTACTTGAAAGATTACTCTATTCAACAGATCATAACATATCAATTAATTCACCAAAAATCGTCACAAAAGCACACATGAGTTAGGTTTCCAGAACTATTTTTATTGTATTTTTATTCCACATAGTTTTCTCACAAAGACCAAAACATTACAGTAAACTCACAGCAGTCAAAATCGTGCGCAATAGAATGATATTTATTATTTCCGTTAAATGGTAAATTCAAATAATGCAAGACCAATTGGATTAGATTCTTAACTCAATATGTTAACTTCCAGAAGTGAAACTAACCCATTTGGTCTTGTATTTTATGAGATATGATAATTTCAAAACAGCCTAACAGCAGGTCTCCCAAATCAGCTTTGCACAATAGTTTTGTAAAATAATAAAAACAAACTATTTTACGTCCAAAAATTACAAAATCGGACTTTTCAGAAACTAGACTCGACCTAGTATATTATAGAATCAAAAATCGCATCAAAACATAACATTAACATTGAGTTACAGTCGTCCAAACACGAATTCAATAATCTGTCCAGCATCAGTTTTCATCAAAACTCAATAAACAATTAACCTATGAGCTAACAATCATGCATGTAACCTTAAATCATCAACAAACAACATATTTAACACTTAGGGTTTATGTTTACAGATTTAATCATACAATTAAATGATAGAATAAATTAGATATGAAGCTTATTTACCTAGTTATCACCTTGGATCCTTCAACAACCTTGTAAACAACTTGTATGTGTATGTGTGTGTGTGGTAATCGACCGAGAATGGTGAAGGGGGGAGGGGATGCTGCCGTCGTGTAGGGGAGAGGGAGAGAGTGGAATTAGGGTTGGGTGATTATGTTGTTTATATATTTATTAAATATAATAACAAGTTACAACTAGCACCCTCAACTTCTATTTTGTATAATACTAGCATAAAACATAAATCACCTCCATAATATAATGACATGCATACAAGCACACATTTATACATATAAACGTAACACATAATTATATCAAGTACTTGTTTTTAATATTCATCGTTTGTTCACCAATGGTTTGAGTCGACTCGTGTGTGTTTCGGTGAAATTTCGAAAGACTACTTGTGTAGTGATTGTCATGCGTCATCTAAACCTTAGTTTAAATGTAATGAGATATGCGTTATGGTTCGTGTGATCTTAAGTTTGAATTAACGGAGTTCGGATTAACGGAGTTAAACAGAAATTGACGAGTGTCACATTGTTCCCGATGTTTCCAGAAGAAGGGAAAGAGCTAATCATGGAGTATATAGATGATTCATAGGAGAACATTTCAGATACAGAGACACGAGTGGCTAATAAAGTCCCACCTCTGGCCACACAAGTATGCGTTGTTGATTTTGCAGGTTGTTACAGTGACTTTGATGATGAAATATATGAAGAAGAGTGGTTTGCTTATCAGAAGTCGTTAGTGAAGAAAGAAGAGATAGAGGATGACGTGGATTTGGGGGATTCACTTGAGTTGATGTTTGGTGTTGAGGAAAAGGTTGAGAATAAGTTGTGTGAGGAGGTTGACTTTTTGGATTTAGAGTTAGAAGGTTTGCCCGAGTATTATGAAATAGGTGAGTTCGATTTGGAGGGTGACTTAGCATTTTTTGAAGCCTTACTAGAAGATATTGAAGTGGTGGTAGAGGAAAAACACCCTAGCTGGCCCGTGGAAGTTATAATAAATGTCGCTCAAAAATAAAACCACGGGAGAAGGCGAAGAAAAGAGTATTTGCGAATCGGAACTATTTTCAAGTCAGAGGATGGTCTACAAGACAGAAGAAGCCTTTGAAGTTTAAGAACGACCAGTCTTCTCGATACATGCCATGCATTCGGCTCTTGCCAGGTAAGTTTAAATGTAGGTGGTCTGACCCGTTACTGATTTTGAATTCTAATTTAATATTTTGCAGTTCCATCATTGATATATGACTGTTTGATAAGTACCGGGTGGAACTGAACGGGTTGGACAGGGTCCAGATCAAGGAGAAACCTCCTGATTAAGTTCAAGTGTGGGGAGGTTTCACAGAGTTTGTATAATTCATCGAGTCACTAACGTAGTTTTTGTAGTTCGTCTTTGTTTTTGTGTTATAACGTTTTGCTAGTTTGAAGAAAGATTGAGCTAGAGACGATCCCCATATTGAGTATAATGAAAGACACGAGTGTGAGGATGATGGAGCAATGGAGCCGTATACTGCATGCTTATTTATGTGCTCCTGATTAATTATTATATTTTATATATTTATTAGTGAAACACTTTAATTTTATAATATCTATCGGTTTGATAAGATATATTTTTAGATATGTTTGTTTTGTTTGGCCGCTTACGTTCGTGTGTGAGAGTAGGAGTTACTGTTTTGCTGAGCACGTTCGTAGTTGGAGGGCATTCATGGAAGAAGACTCTAGCATTATGTTTCATTCGCATATTACCAGCTAAGTCTTTTCCATTATCTAGCTTATTAACTTTTTATTTTGCTTTTGTTTTTAATTTTTAGATTTTTAGTTTTTTGTAGTACGACTTTATTTTAGTTTTATTTTATTTTAAGTCGTCCTTATCCTTACATTGAGGACAATGCAAAATTTAAGTGTGGGGATAAGATATTTGAGTCGTAGTTTAAATTGAGTTTTTGTTTGAAAAATAAAAAAATAAAAAAATTGAAAAAATGTTTTAAAAATGTCCATTGAATCTAGTTTTTTGCGTTAAAGTGGGAGATGATGATATTTTATCGGAAATTGGTTTTTCAAACTACTAATAGTATGAGATAAATAAAAGAAAGTGCACTTAACTTGGGATGTGTCGTTAGGCTCAGCCTTGAAAATGAAAGGGCAATTTGATAAAATGGGTCGAAAATCTCTTGTGGGTAAAGCGTTTTGTCCGTATAAAATAAGTTATGAAAGGTCAGCCGTACTCAAGCCTCAATTCTTGGTATGAAAATGTAAGGCCCCGAACCCGGTGACCCTACTTTAGCGTCGGATTTACTCATAAACACAGTTCTTCAAATCAGAGTTTATTAAAACTTTTCGCGGAATATAAAACATTAATCATTTGTTACAAAACATTAAATCTTTTCTTTGATACCATAACACAAAACTTTATATTTAAAACATCTTTACTTCTTTCTTCAGATGCCAGCTGTTCAATCCATGCCGTGTGTCATCCTCATGCTAACTCTATAATCAGCTCACCTGCGTGCATACTAAAAGTCAGCTACGCTGAGTGAGTTCTAGTTAATCGAACGCCATACAATACATACACATACACACATATCCGTAGATACATATCCATACTTCACTAGTTACCCTTCTGTTCTACATACATACTTGCTACCATACATACATACATACATATCTACAATAACTAACCTCAGTATACCGAGAGTACGTTCATAGTTCACCGTCTATACCTGTACTCAAGGTCGTGAACACGTACAAGGTTCGCAGTCCTTACCTATGTTCACCATTTATGGTACGTACAAGGTTCGCAGTCCTTCCCTATACCATAATACAACCACAACACGTACAAGGTTCGCAGTCCTTCCCTATGTTGCAACCTAACTCATAGCACGTACGAGGTTCGCAGTCCTCCCCTATGCTACAAAACCAGCACGTATAAGGTTCACAGCCCTTTCCTATGCTGACATACATTCACAACACATACAAGGTTCGCAGTCCTTCCCTATGTTGCAACCTAACTCATAGCACGTACGAGGTTCGCAGTCCTCCCCTATGCTACAAATACAGCACGTATAAGGTTCACAGTCCTTTCCTATGCTGCAACCTAATTCATAGCACGTACGAGGCTCGCAGTCCTCCCCTATGCTACAAATACAACACGTATAAGGTTCACAGTCGTTTCCTATGCTGACGCCTATCTACATTACGTATAAGGTTCGCAGTCCTTATCTACGTTTACATATATCATCTACTTCACGTATAAGGCTCGCAATCCTTATCTACGTTTACATATATCATCTACTTCACGTATAAGGCTCGCAGTCCTTAACTACGCCATCACCAGCCGAGTCTATGTCCGACAGAAGCTAGAGGGATTTGCCATCCTAACTTACTATGTCGAACGTAGAACTCACATGCCATTCGTGTACCTATATACACATACTTACATCATAACATAAGAACACTCTAGGCATTCTTTACCTCATTCATTTAACAACCATACCCCTTGTCGTTACGTGCAATATCCGAAGATCGTTCACGCCCCGACAAGTATTCATTTGAAATATTCATACATCTTCGATATATAATATTCGTACCTTTATTATTAACCTGACAGTACACGCAATATCCGAAGATCGTTTGCGTACCGACAAACAATCATTCATATCTATCACACATATCACATATGACATACACTTATCACTTAGGATAAATGTATTAACAACACATCGAGTATGCACACAGCCCCGAAAACATAACAAGGAATGGGGCTAGAAACTCACCTGAATTCTGCTTCTTTTTCTGATAGCTGTAAATCCCTTCTCTATCTGAGCTCGGCTGACTGTACAAGTTACACGTATCAATACTCGCCTGATCTAATCTGGTGGCCTAGTATTAGCTTACTTTAACTTATCGCTTTATAATTTATTTTCTAATCACACTTGGCTTTAGGCGAAGTTAACCCTCGGGCGAACTTAGCTTCGGCGAAGTTAAACCTTAGGCGAACTTGGCTTCAGGCGAAGTTAAACCTTAGGCGAACTTGGCTTCAGACGAAGTTAAACCTTAGGCGAACTTGGCTTCAGGCGAAGTTAAACCTTAGGCGAACTTGGCTTCAGGCGAAGTTAAACCTTAGGCGAACTTGGCTTCAGGTGAAGTTATCCTTAGGCGAACTTGGCCGTAGGCGAAGTTAAACCTTAGGCGAACTTGGCTTCAGGCGAAGTTAAACCTTAGGCGAACTTGGCTTCAGGCGAAGTTATCCTTAGGCGAAGTTACGCTTGAAGGCGAAGTTCATCAGGCGAACTTAATCTTGCAGGCGAAGTTATCGCGCTGCAGATCTGTTTGCCCATAACTCCTTCGTTTCTTAGCCAAATAACTCGATTTTGGTACCCACGGAATCGTATGATCGACGCCTACAAAACCCAACCATCAAATCGGCCTAAAATCGACGTTTTAGGGGTCCGATTTGGGCAGTTTGGGTTTCGGGTCCGGTTAACCCATCCAATCCTAACCATTTTCAGTAATATTAGCTTTGTTGGATTTGTTCTTACCTTACCAACTCAGATCTATCAACAAAATCTCGGGTCTCGGCTTCGAATCTTGATCGGTTAGAATGTGTGTGTTTTGAGTGTGTGAAGAAATAGATGTAAATGAAGAGATGGTTGGGATTTTTGGGGTATTTATATCCCTGAAATCCCATTCTTATTTAACCCATCTCAATTAATCCAAGTCCACAACCCACATCCATTACCCAACACTAGCCCGACCCATACCAACTCATATTCTATTATTTATTTCCTAATAACCCGGGTAAACTTTCTCTCTAATATTAAGTTATATAATTAATATTACTTGGAAATTTCGGGATGTTACAAGTCTTCCCTTCTTAAAGAGGTTTCGTCCCCGAAACCTAACTTATTCCCCATAAAAGGAAAAACTTCTTATATTTACACGCTTTATTGAATCGCCTTCGCTTTCTGAGTTATCCCTCTTACTCCTGAATTGTAGTCATCGAGCGGTGATCGTGTGTTTTAGCTATTACGGCAGCTTGTCCATGAAGCCCTCGATGTACCAAGTCTCGTATCGCCTTCCCGAGGAACCTTGTTTTATATAATAACGCTAACTCCTAAGGCGACGCTTTACCATCACACAACTATTTATTATAACCAACATGCATTCAAGTTAAAATTCATAGATCGTTCATACAAAAGCACAATAAGTCACAAGTACTTCATAACATAAAGGAAATCATTCAAGCTTGCTAAACAAACATAGGTTCAACTGTAACATAAAACACTCTTTAACTACTAAACATAAAACAACTGTGACATGCCACTTATTCTCCAGTTCCAGCCATCCGTATTCTTAAAGGGACAACACAAACATCATCACTCAAGGAACTATCTAGTACAAGGATAGCAAGGCTAACAGGTAATAACAGTGGCCAGCTGTGACTAGCTGATCACGTTGCTTTCCGTGTCCTATACACTTCCCTTTATGAGTCTATTTGTGCTGGTTCTACTTAAGCAGTTAGTCAAATCAAACAATCAATTATTCCTATCCCTGTCGTTCACATATCTTTTCTTTCTCATTAACATATATCATTTAATCATACACCTTACCTTTACTGATTTTTGCTTGAGCGACACATGGCATTCTTGAACTGGCATCTTCTTTCTTTTCTTACTTAAATCCCATTCTCTGTTCGAGTCTAAGCATGTAGGATGCTTAAATCTCTCGAACTTATGCTCTGATACCAACTTGTAAGGCCCCGAACCCGGTGACCCTACTTTAGCGTCGGATTTACTCATAAACACAGTTCTTCAAATCAGAGTTTATTAAAACTTTTCGCGGAATATAAAACATTAATCATTTGTTACAAAACATTAAATCTTTTCTTTGATACCATAACACAAAACTTTATATTTAAAACATCTTTACTTCTTTCTTCAGATGCCAGCCGTTCAATCCATGCCGTTTGTCATCCTCATGCTAACTCTATAATCAGCTCACCTGCGTGCATACTAAAAGTCAGCTACGCTGAGTGAGTTCTAGTTAATCGAACGCCATACAATACATACACATACACACATATCCGTAGATACATATCCATACTTCACTAGTTAACCTTCTGTTCTACATACATACTTGCTACCATACATACATACATATCTACAATCACTAACCTCAGTCTACCGAGAGTACGTTCATAGTTCACCGTCTATACCTGTACTCAAGGTCGTGAACACGTACAAGGTTCGCAGTCCTTACCTATGTTCACCATTTATGGTACGTACAAGGTTCGCAGTCCTTCCCTATACCATAATACAACCACAACACGTACAAGGTTCGCAGTCCTTCCCTATGTTGCAACCTAACTCATAGCACGTACGAGGTTCGCAGTCCTCCCCTATGCTACAAAACCAGCACGTATAAGGTTCACAGCCCTTTCCTATGCTGACATACATTCACAACACGTACAAGGTTCGCAGTCCTTCCCTATGTTGCAACCTAACTCATAGCACGTACGAGGTTCGCAGTCCTCCCCTATGCTACAAATACAGCACGTATAAGGTTCACAGTCCTTTCCTATGCTGCAACCTAATTCATAGCACGTACGAGGCTCGCAGTCCTCCCCTATGCTACAAATACAGCACGTATAAGGTTCACAGTCCTTTCCTATGCTGACGCCTATCTATATTACGTATAAGGTTCGCAGTCCTTATCTACGTTTACAATATCATCTACTTCACGTATAAGGCTCGCAATCCTTATCTACGTTTACATATATCATCTACTTCACGTATAAGGCTCGCAGTCCTTAACTACGCCATCACCAGCCGAGTCTATGTCCGACAGAAGCTAGAGGGATTTGCCATCCTAACTTACTATGTCGAACGTAGAACTCACATGCCATTCGTGTACCTATATACACATACTTACATCATAACATAAGAACACTCTAGGCATTCTTTACCTCATTCATTTAACAACCATACCCCTTGTCGTTACGTGCAATATCCGAAGATCGTTCACGCCCCGACAAGTATTCATTTGAAATATTCATACATCTTCGATATATAATATTCGTACCTTTATTTTTAACCTGACAGTACACGCAATATCCGAAGATCGTTCGCGTACCGACAAACAATCATTCATATCTATCACACATATCACATATGACATACACTTATCACTTAGGATAAATGTATTAACAACACATCGAGTATGCACACAGCCCCGAAAACATAACAAGGAATGGGGCTAGAAACTCACCTGAATTCTGCTTCTTTTTCTGATAGCTGTAAATCCCTTCTCTATCTGAGCTCGGCTGACTGTACAAGTTACACGTATCAATACTCGCCTGATCTAATCTGGTGGCCTAGTATTAGCTTACTTTAACTTATCGCTTTATAATTTATTTTCTAATCACACTTGGCTTTAGGCGAAGTTAACCCTCGGGCGAACTTAGCTTCGGCGAAGTTAAACCTTAGGCGAACTTGGCTTCAGGCGAAGTTAAACCTTAGGCGAACTTGGCTTCAGACGAAGTTAAACCTTAGGCGAACTTGGCTTCTGGCGAAGTTAAACCTTAGGCGAACTTGGCTTCAGGCGAAGTTAAACCTTAGGCGAACTTGGCTTCAGGCGAAGTTATCCTTAGGCGAACTTGGCCGTAGGCGAAGTTAAACCTTAGGCGAACTTGGCTTCAGGCGAAGTTAAACCTTAGGCGAACTTGGCTTCAGGCGAAGTTAAACCTTAGGCGAACTTGGCTTCAGGCGAAGTTATCCTTAGGCGAAGTTACGCTTGAAGGCGAAGTTCATCAGGCGAACTTAATCTTGCAGGCGAAGTTATCGCGCTGCAGATCTGTTTGCCGATAACTCCTTCGTTTCTTAGCAAAATAACTCGATTTTGGTACCCACGGAATCGTATGATCGGCGCCTACAAAACCCAACCATCAAATCGGCCTAAAATCGACGTTTTAGGGGTCCGATTTGGGCAGTTTGGGTTTCGGGTTCGGTTAACCCATCCAATCCTAACCATTTTCAGTAATATTAGCTTTGTTGGATTTGTTCTTACCTTACCAACTCAGATCTATCAACAAAATCTCGGGTCTCGGCTTCGAATCTTGATCGGTTAGAATGTGTGTGTTTTGAGTGTGTGAAGAAATAGATGTAAATGAAGAGATGGTTGGGATTTTGGGGGTATTTATATCCCTGAAATCCCATTCTTATTTAACCCATCTCAATTAATCCAAGTCCACAACCCACATCCATTACCCAACACTAGCCCGACCCATACCAACTCATATTCTATTATTTATTTCCTAATAACCCGGGTAAACTTTCTCTCTAATATTAAGTAATATAATTAATATTACTTGGAAATTTCGGGATGTTACAGAAAAAGTGGAAAATATTATAAAGTTTGAAAAGTTTAAAATATTGAATACGTTATCATATGATGCTTGGGTAGGTTTAACGTTAGAGTATGTCGTGTAGCCTGTGATATAAATCTTAAACTGCTAGTTTTAGTGTTTTACACATCATTGGCGTATGGTTTTATAACCTTAAATCTTGTATTGATGGGATGCCCCGGGTCCGGAGACCATGAGTCTGTATGCCGATTATTCATCTGGGTATTCACAATTCCAAATGGGGTTGTGAATATTTAAAATAAAGCTAAAAAGAGCAAACCCGCAGTTTTCTGCCACTAAAGTCTTTAAATATGATCACAAAAAGTACAAAGTACAAATGCATTACAGACTTAATCATCTACGCTGTTAGCCATGTGGGGTCCCCTTGCTCGCGTCCCATTATGAAACGGATCACAAGGGACACGCCACATGTAAACCCTACAGATGAAATTTTGCATACTCACCTATGGTAATGGTTCGGTGTATTGCTTGATAACGGGGGTATGTCATGTTGTGGGGAACACTAGCTATAAATTAATTGAACCTTAATAATATCGAATGACTGCTTGGTAGACTTTGATTTTTAAGCTTAGGTGGATAAACAATACCCTTGATCGTCTTAAGTATTCATAAAAAAATAGAGCAACAAAAGGTTTTAAATCTGCTAATTTTGAGGTTTAAGTCAAGTTGGGGTGGTCTGGTTCGGTAAAAGCTGAAAATAAGCGGGTCTTAATTGTGTAAACCACTGAGCAACAAATTGTCGGATCATATTTGTCCCGGTAAAGATTAAGGCATGGGTATAAGTGGACAACAATATCGGTGATCGCAGTTTTTGCATTTTTCTGAGCTTTAAAAATTAACCCATATGTTTGTTAGACTGTAATTTTCCGATACAACTGCATCAAACTTTTTCAGGGACGAAAAAAGAATAAGTGTGGGGATATTTGATATAATGCTAAATATATATGTTTCCCTTGTTTATTTTATTTAATATTTTACTAGTATTTATTCGTTTTTAGTCGAGATTTGTATACTACTAACGTTTTTGTGTTTCGTAGGTTCCGGGAGTTGATTGTGATTAAAAAGGGCGAAAAACGAGCTGAAACGGAGATCCCGAACACGTCAGGAAGAGTCAGAACAGAGAACCGGTCAGACAGGGCCGGTCTGACCGCCCCCCTGAAAAAGCACGTCGCGCCGGGCGAAGGGGGAAGGCCAAATGCCCTCCGCGCAGCGCCTAGGCAACACTGGGCTTAATTAATTTCGTTTTCGCTTAATGACGGGCCTTGTTTTGGTTATTTAAACACCTTTAACTTAAACCTGACATAACCTGAAAGCCACCAGCCGATTTTGGAGAGTTCTTGGAGCTATCTTTCGCGTTTGTTGGTTATTTTGAAGGCGAGAGAACATCCGGTGAAGAGCTACACATTCACGTTCGAGTTTACGGGTTTTATCATCTTCGATTCCCTGTTTCTTATATTTTCACCATGTTTTCATTATTATTTGTTTTGTTTGATTTAGACTTTATGATGCTAGGCTAAATTTCATAAACTAACTAGGTCGTGATGAACCTTAGTTTGGTTTGATTTTATTTGGATTTCGTTTCGTTATGGATTTTATGTTCTAAGTAAACGGTTGAGTTTGATTTAATTGATGCGTTTGATTGCTTGGTTTTGTTTACTTGAATTTATTATTTCACATTGCCCTTGTTGATTGTTTCATAGGATAAGGTTTTGTTAGGTCATTTACTGTGTGTTCTTGGCTAGTTTGTGATTAATATGCATTAAAATTATAGAAACAATAAAATCAAGTAAATAGATAAAAGTGAACTGCCAGCCTAGAAAGCTGTAAGGTGATAGGTTGTTGATAGATCTTTGCTTGTCGGGATTACTAGATTTAGTTCTTCGTAAGGAGTTCGTCTAGGTTTGATTGTCAGCTTAGTCTATTAAGTTAACTGAGTCTGCATTGCTATCTTTTGCATTCCGTGCTGTAAGGTAGGTTTTCGTCATAAAAGATACTTAGACATAAGCGATTAAATAACCGTAAGGAAGTTTAATATAAAACTGGTGAGTCTTAAAACTTGTTAGAAATCCATAGGCGTCTTCTTGAAGTTCAAGGGTCTTGTTCGGGTTTTCTGTCAAGGGTCTATTTGTGATCTCAGTTCCTTAATTTGCGTTTTCCATTTAAATTAATAACCGTAACTTTGAGGATTCTGGTCTGGGTAGTTATCTTTGTCATTTGAATTAATCTAAGTGTTTAATTGTTTACTAGGTTAGGTACCCGTGTACTACACGGGTTAAACAATTAAAATTATATGATAACAAAATTTTTAATAATTCTTAAAATAAACACCATGTCACATGAAATAATAAAAAAATATCTTAACCTATTGTATTTCCCTTTCAGTTGCATCATTCCTAGACCCTAGTAACATACCAGATTTAAAAAATAAGAAAAAAAATTAAAAAACTCTTCTCGTAATCAAACGACCCCAATTTAAACTGAAAACGATAACGTTTAACCAAACAAACCCAATTAAACTGATAACCACAAACACAAAATGAAGAATTGATTTGAAGTAATGAAACAAACCACCAAAAAATTTACAATTGCATCTCCTTCACCAATGGTGTAGCTTGCTCTACTTAGCTCTTCAACCAACTTCATACAAACAAAACAATCAACTAAAGCTTGCAATTACCGATTTTCAATAAAAACTTCTAAAAACGAAAACATCACATTCCCATTTTTTGGTGAATCCATTTTGTTATTTAATACATAATCAAAAGACATCAGCTTGTGAAACCAATTGGGCTGACCTGCTTATACACATAGCAACCTGTTTTGGCACCTCAATTCAATTTTTTTTTTTTGAGATAAGAGTTTACTTGTGCATTGAAAACAAATAAATTAAACATTATATAAAATCATCTTTACTCTTCGCCCATTTCCACCCACGCCTCTAGCTTGTGGTATTTATTGTTGAATTTTGACAATTGTTACCAGTTTTGAGATGCCAAGTTCGTGAAGAGTGGTGCTTGAAGCGAGCCCATTTTATGCAACCAGAGATGATTCTCAGATGATTTTGTTGGTACCCTGTTATTTCCGTCTGCATCAAGTTAAACATACCATTATGATGCTTTGAATAATGAGAATAGTACATTGAACCGTTTATTAGAGCTAAATATAAGTTTGTAAGGCTAATAAGCCAAGTTAAATGGTTGACTTGTTATAAAACGAATACAACACCATTTTATATGAGTTGTATGAAATGGCAAGTGATAGGAAACTTAAATAAAATTACCTAAATAATACAAAAAATATTGTATTCACTGTTCAAAGGTTAGAAAGATTGATTTCTAGGTTTGTGGCATCAACATCAATATAACCTATAAAATTAATAGAATTCTTTTATATAAACGCTAATATTATATAAAGAGCAAAACATTCTTTCAAAAATTAAATTACATGAAGTGTAAATACAATGGGTGGTATCATAAAAATTAAACATACATGAACACTTAGGTGACATTTCGACCCGTTTACATTAAAATGAGCTGAACTGAGTGAGAGTCGTGGTTATTCGACACTGACCAGATCAAGAAGTTGACTTAAAAGTGAAGGGGCCAGAGAACCGATGAGCATCCTACATTTTCCTAAATCAGATTATAGAAAAAAAGTTTTTTAGTGTACGCACAATTGTAAATTGGTTTTATGTACAATTTTTGTATTTTTTTTTTCTTGTACAAATCTTGCAAAATGATTTAAAAACCATGCTGGGTCTGTTTTTAACCACTAACTGTTGTTATATGAAGATGATAATTAGTTAGATTTGTTTTTGACTAAGTTGGCCCGTTAAAGTATAAATGTGACGAAATATATTGGGAAAACATAACAATTAACTTACCTCATTGAGACCTCATATCATTGGATGATAAAAGTCATAAAACCAACAAATACATGTTTAAACCGTATATTAACATTAAATCGAAATCGAGGATTTGGGAATAGAAATAACTAACCATATTAATTCGAGCACTAAATAATGAAGAGATGTAGATACAAATCTTATATTGAAGATGTAATCAAATGAGCTGATAACGATGATGATTTCCAAATGATTTCAGTTATGAATCGATGGCGAATGATGTTGATGATTGAGCATAAATGATTCTGTAAAGAAAAATTATGGCTAGTTTTATACTTTTAATCTTGAAAATGATGGTCAATTAAGATGATTGATACCTTTAATCTTGAAGACACTCAATTATTGAGATATGTGGAAAGCGATTGAGAGATTAAAGGAGGAACAATTGCATATGCCTATACACAGTTAACTTAATTCAAAACACCATAAAGTAATCATTAATTTAGGAGTAAAAAATAATCAAGACTTACCGTATTTTGATGCTTCTGGTGCAACGTGATTTATAGGCACGGATATTCAAACTCCTCAACTGAAAGATGATAAACAGGACATTATGTAATCCGATTCATCCATTCAAGATCATCCTTGGGTTTGCTTGCTTTGGGTGATTGTTTGCTTCAGTCTCATCGGCATAATTATGGCTCTTTGAATAAAAACGACAATTCAACATGCCAGCATGTAAAAAGTTTACTCGTTTAGAAGTTGTACACCAAACCCCACTTCATAAACTATTTAAACATAAAGATTTCGACCAATGAATGGTCATTTTTACACAATGTTCTTTAAAATATGTATATGCACGCCAACTGTTTGAGCCAATAAAAGCAAAATTATATGAAAAAAATTGTACAAACTGAACATTAAAGCAAAATCAAGGTTTAAAATAAATTGAATGTAACACCCCGACCAAAGGCGGATTATACATCGGGGCGCCACATATTGTTTCATTACTCGTGACACTATTGGGTGTCAATATTTAATAAATACATTCATTCGCGCACGCGCAGAGTAAACACAAGATAACATAAAACATCATAAATCAATATATTATAAATCATAATATTCGAACAGCAAAAACTTGTCTTGATACATTTTAATCTAGGTCCAAAATAAAGAAAACTTCCTATGTATCCACAAGCTCCAAAACAGCTACTGCAAACCTGAACATGTGTTAAAATAAACGTCAAACACTTGCGTGTTGGTGAGAAATCAAGTTTAATAGATAATAATAGATAACAATAAATCTGCGCGCAACACGTGTATGTCTGGTGTTTAACAAGGGTGCAATCAGATTGTGATCAAGCCTAAATAGATCATAGCTCATAGTTCATAGTTCAATCCGTGCTCCCAATTGAGCACAAAAACGAGAAAACATCTGTGCAAGTGTAAACAAAGAAAACTGTAAACGATAGGTCTCCCGTGTTCATCTAATGGATCCATGAAAACTTCGGAATAGGCCGAACAACGCGGTTAATGATACACACATACAAATAAATATCCAAGTAAACGTCCTCAACACATGGGATACTGCGCGACTAAAGTTCATAAACAAGTTTAAGACTCTAAGTTTGTATGAACACATGAACATCCCAAAACATTAAAAATAAAAAGGGATTAGGTACGAGATTACTCACTTGATAAACGATGCGGTGTAAGATAAAGCAAGAACCAACTTTAAACAAGCACAAGTTAACCTATAATTAAGATTATTGTTTTAATGATTGGTTTTAAGTCTAGATTATAAGTTAGCATAATTAATAAGTAAATTATTATATATAATGTATATTACCGGAAAAGCAGGGTAGAACAGGGAGGAAGACGGAGGCAGAGAGGAGGCGGCAGAGAGAGCAAGGAGCAAGAGAACAGGAGAGATTAAGTGTTTTGTGTGTGTAGTGTTATGAAAATATTATTATTATTTATAGAGAAACCCTAGGGAACACAATCCCTAGAAAAGGGGAAAAAGATCTCAAAAAGCAAAAGATTCCAAAAGCAAAAGATATCAAAAGATATGGCAGCTGCAGGAAACAAGGAAAAGCTGACAGGGAACAGTAAACAGGCATGGGCGGGTCAGATAAAGGTACTGGTCAAGCATGGAAAAAGCAGATTTCCAAAGATAATGTCAGTCACTTTTTCTGCCAACCAATGGGGTTGGTGCGCATGCTGCGCCAAAAGTGGCTTTTCAGACATAAAGCAGATTAGGTCAACAGCACAAAAGATAAGACAACACAAAAGCAAAAGGCTAGATTAAACAGAAGAAAACTCAAAGGGTTTAGCGCGAGAAAGCTCGAGCGCGAAGGCAGACACAGAAGGTCAAGAGAGCGCGAGCGCGAAGGCAGACAGAACCAACCTTAACGCGTCGCGGAAAGGACTACATTTCTAAGCGCGCCGCGGGAAGAATCACATTTCTTAGCGCGCCGCGGGAGGAACTAAAATTCCTAGCGCGCCGCGGGAAGAACTATAATTCTTCGTGCGTCGAGGGATGAACTACGATTCTTAGCGCGCTGCGAGAAGAACTACAAATCCTTAGCGCGTCGCGGGAAGAACTACCGTTCTTAGCGCGCTGCGAGAAGAATTACAATTCTTAGCGCGCTGCGAGAAGAGTTCGTCTCGCGAATCGCTGTAACAGGTGGTCTTCACGCAGGCTTCCTTGTAAGGGGTCTGGCGCGTGGAGCTGCGCAGACAACCTTAGGCGGGAAGGAACAAAGGACAAGCAAAGAGTTAGAAGAAAAAGAGGGAAACAAGGCGCAAGGGCGGGACGGCGACAAGAGGGAAAAGAAGGCGGAAAGAGAGAAGGAAGAGGGACGGGACGGCGGAAAGAAAGAGAGAGAGAGAGGCGGGAAGGAAAATATATATTATTATTAAAAGTAAAATATAAGTATAAATAAATATTAAATCATAAAAGAAAGAGATCGGGTCAGAGAAACGGGTACCTGGGTCGGGTCGGATCGGGGTAGATGTCACAGTCTCCCCTACTTTAAGAAATTTCGTCCCGAAATTTATCTCGAAGTAGGTTGCGCAGAGAACAGGTGCGGGTACTTGATCTTCATCTGATCTTCCCTTTCCCATGTAAACTCGGCTCCGCGCTTGGACTCCCAGCGAACTTTAACAATAGGGATACGACTGCGCTTGGTTTGCTTAACCTCGCGATCCATAATCTCAACAGGCTTCTCAACGAAATGCATAGATTCATCAACTTGAACTTCATCAAGTGGAATGTGAAGGTTCTCGTCAGCTAAACACTTCTTGAGATTGGATACATGGAACGTTGGATGCACATTACTGAGCGCGGGCGGCAGGTCTAGTCTGTTGGCAACTTTTCCTACACGCGCGAAAATCTTAAATGGTCCAACATATCGAGGAGCAAGCTTACCTTTCTTCCCAAAGCGGACAACACCCTTCCAGGGCGACACTTTGAGGAGAACAAGATCACCAACTTGAAATTCGAGAGGCTTTCGCCTACGATCTGCGTAACTCTTCTGTCGGCTTCTGGCAGTCAGCAGATGATCACGGATCTTGGCGATTTTATCGGTTGTCTCTTGAACAAGTTCGGGTCCTGTGATTTGAGTTTCACCCACTTCGCTCCAACAGATCGGGGAGCGGCACTTACGACCGTAAAGTGCTTCAAATGGGGCCATACCAATACTGGAATGATAGCTGTTATTATAAGAGAACTCGATCAAAGGCAGGTGTGAATCCCAATTACCTCCAAAATCAAGAACACAAGATCGGAGCATATCCTCAAGAGTTTGAATAGTTCGCTCAGACTGACCGTCAGTCTGAGGATGATATGCAGTACTCATGTCCAAGCGAGTTCCTAGCGCAGATTGGAGAGATTTCCAAAAGCGAGATATAAAACGGCCATCGCGATCGGATATGATGCTCAAAGGAGTACCATGGCGGCAGACAATTTCCTTGACATAAAGCTGCGCGAGTTGCTCAACACGGTAGTTTTCACGAATGGGCAGAAAGTGAGCAGACTTAGTCAAACGATCCACTATTACCCAAATGCTATCATGTTTGCTTGCTGTCAAAGGTAATTTGGTAATAAAGTCCATCGCTACACATTCCCATTTCCACGTAGGAATTTCTGGTTGTTCGAGCAAACCAGATGGGCGTTGATGTTCAGCTTTTACCTTAGAACAAGTCAGGCATTTAGCTACGAACACAGCAATATCCTTTTTCATACCGGGCCACCAATAAGTAATGCGCAAATCCTTGTACATCTTATCAGCGCCGGGATGAATAGAATATCGAGATTTATGCGCTTCACTCAGGATATCAGCGCGAAGATTCTCATCACAGGGAATCCAGATGCGATTAAGATAGCAGAGAATTCCACTCAGATTAGGGACAAAGTGCGCTTCCGCGCCACACGCTAACTCGGCGCGAAGGTTACCATTACTGATGGATGCGCGCTGCGCGTCACGAATGCGTGATTCAAGATTGCTCTGAATCGGCGCAAAGTGAAGCTGCGTGCGCGGCAAGATACAGTTAAGCTGGCAGGGTTTTCGGCTGAGCGCATCGGCTACCACATTAGCCTTACCAGGATGATACCGGATCTCACAATCGTAATCGCTGATGAGTTCGTTCCATCGGCGTTGCCTCATGTTAAGTTCCTTCTGATCAAAGATATGCTGAAGGCTTTTATGGTCAGTGTAGAGGATACACTTAGTACCATAAAGGTAGTGTCTCCAGATCTTCAAGGCAAAAACAACTGCACCAAGTTCGAGGTCGTGAGTTGTATAATTCTTTTCGTGAACCTTAAGTTGCCTTGATGCGTAAGCGATAACCTTGCCTCGTTGCATAAGAACACAACCGAGACCTTGGTTGGAGGCATCGCAGTACACGACAAAATCATCATTACCCTCAGGTAGCGCAAGAACAGGAGCTTCACACAACAATCGCTTGAGCGATAGAAAGGCTTCTTCTTGCTTCGAGCCCCAAATATACGGTTTACCTTTGTGCGTTAGAGCTGTTAAAGGCAAAGCGATTTTTGAGAAGTTCGAAATGAAGCGCCGGTAATAACCAGCTAAGCCCAGAAAGGAACGGATCTCGGAAGGAGTAGTCGGCGTAATCCAGTTCTTGATTGCCTCAATTTTGGATGGGTCGACATGAATACCCATCTTGTTCACAACATGGCCAAGAAACTGTACTTCATCCGACCAAAATTCACACTTGGAAAGCTTAGCATAGAGTTGCTCAGTTCTAAGCTTTTGCAACACCAATCGGAGATGTTGCTCATGCTCGGCCTTGGTCTTAGAATACACCAGAACATCATCGATAAACACGATCACGAATTTATCCAAGAAAGGCCTACACACCCGATTCATTAGATCCATGAAAACGGCGGGTGCGTTGGTTAAACCGAAGGACATGACCAAGAATTCAAAATGGCCATAACGAGTTCGAAAAGCAGTCTTCGGAACATCTTTATCGCGGATGCGCAACTGGTGATAGCCAGAGCGGAGATCGATCTTCGAGAAACAAGAGGCACCTTGGAGTTGATCGAAGAGGTCGTCAATAAGCGGTAAGGGATACCGGTTTTTAATGGTGAGTTTGTTCAACTCGCGGTAATCAATACACATGCGAAACGATCCATCTTTCTTTTTAACGAACAACACCGGAGCACCCCAGGGCGAAGAGCTAGGGCGAATGAATCCTTTAGCGGTCAACTCTTGAAGTTGGCTTGCCAATTCTTGCATCTCAGCGGGCGCAAGACGGTAAGGAGATTTAGCTACGGGGGAAGAACCAGGGACAAGATCAATACGGAACTCGACTTCACGAGCGGGAGGGATACCAGGAAGATCATCAGGAAAAACTTCAGGGAAATCACGCACAACAGGGATATCGCGAAGCTTCTTCTTTTCATCAGCAGGTTTAACCACATGGGCTAAGAATGCAATACACCTTTTCCGCATGAGCCTTCGGGCTTCGGCGCAAGACATAAGTTTAAGACCGCGGGAGGGTTTCTCGCCGTAGATATGAAGATCACCATTTTCTCGAGGTATGCGAATCATCTTCTTGGCGCAAATAACTTCGGCGTGATTATGTGTAAGCCAGTCCATACCAATGATAACATCAAAGCTTCCAAGAGGCATGGGGATGAGGTCGATCAGAAAATCGTTTTCGTTAAGGTTAAGCGTACAATCCTTAATCACCGAGTTAATTAAAACAGTTTCGCCATTAGCCAATTCAACTGAAAAATTTTCCTTTAAATCGTTGCGCGGTCGCGCAAGCTTCTGCTCAAACGCGCGAGAAATAAAACTTCGATCGGCGCCAGTATCAAAAAGTACAGAAGCATAAAATCCGTTAAGCAAAAATGTACCATTAACTACGTCATTATTCGCTTGCGCTTGGTGTGCGGTTATGTTAAAAGCTCGTCCGCGTGTCACTTGGTTCGAAATCTGGTTCACCGGATTCGCTTGCGTGATCTGAACTTGTAGTCTCGGGCACGCGTTCCGGAAATGACTGGGATCACCGCAGTAATGCACGACCTGGGTCGTGGGTTTTGGTAGGTTGGTTGTGGGTTCTGCGGGTAGACTGGTGGTGTTGGCGCAATTGGATTGGCGAGAGGGACTCTACAGTATTCGGCAGAGTGACCAACGCGGCCACATCGGTTGCATTGTCGACACGGGGTTTGGGTTGGGTGGTGAAGTCTACAGGTTGGGCAAAAGGGTTGATTTCCTGTGTAAGGTTTCTTAAGTGGCGGGGCAGGGAGTGCGGGATTGGTTAAGGCATAGTTATGGACAATAGGAGGTGTTGGGTAGGCTGACAGTGGGTTAGGCGTGTAAACTGGAGGTTGGTAGATGGGTTGCTGGACAATGGGCGGGTTGGTAAGCGCATAGGCCTTGCGCCTGCGCTTGAGGTTGTTACGGTTTGAGGGTTCTGGTTTGGTTTCTGTTGGTTCAGAGGCAGTCTTGGTGAGTTTGGTCTTTTCTGTTCCCCGCAGGAACAGGGTTCCTGCTCTGACATGGTTGTCGCTGAGCACAGCGGCCAACTCGATGGCGTCAGAGAGGGTTACTGGGTTTCTGGCCCATACAGAATCTTGAATTTCCATGGGGAGACCCCCAAGGAATTTCTCTATGGCTCGGCGGGAAGGGGTAACAAGGTGAGGGACAAGCAGGCTTAGTTCATGGAAACGCGTCGCGTACTCGCGCGCTTCACCGCTGTATTGCTTAAGATTCCAAAATTCTTCCTCCAAGCGCTTAACTTCGTTGGGAGGGCAGAATTCTCGCGTCAGAATTTCCTTAAATTCCTCCCAGAGCATGTTGGAAGCAGTTTCTGCGCCACGCGCATGAGCTACTCCATTCCACCAGGTAAGCGCTCTAGATTCCAGGACACTGGAAGCATATAGGGTTCGTCTGTCTGAGGGGCATTGGGTGTGGAGGAAAGTGTTTTCTATTTTCTCAAGCCACTGGAGCATCACGGTGGCTCCTTCAAGACCTGTGAACTTTGGAGGGTTACCCGCATTAAAGGACTTAATATTGTAACCGGAGGTGTTAGCATTGTTTTGGTTTAAGGCTTGGGCTATTGCGGCGGCCATTTCCTGGGAACGTTGCTGCGAACGTCTGCGCGCGGCTTCTTTCTTCTTGAGATGGCGAGCTGATAGCGGAGGCATTCTATAAAAGTTTTAATTTTAGTTAATATCTTGGTTTTATCGCAAAGTATAACCTTATAAAGCTTGGTTTCACGGAGTCAGTTACTGTCAAAAGTTAAAGTAAAATAAATGACCCTAAATGCAGACTTTAATAAAGGTAACAAATTCGAATCAAGAATCGACAATTCATGTATCACCATGACTTTCCGAATTCCCAATTTAAAATATACGAGCAAACGAGTATTGGAGATTGACGATTCATGTATCACCATGACTTTTCAATCCTCAATATAAATTATACAAGAAAATGAGTATTGGAGAGTGACAATTCATGTATCACCATGACTTTTCAAGTCTCCAACCTCAGAACATAATCGTAAATGGAAATTGAAAATCAACTATTCATGTATCACCATGACTTTTCGGATTTTCAAATCCAACAAACGAGTATGTAAGTAAAATCAATAAAAATCGAAATTCAAAAAATATCGAAATATCGCGGAATACAACATAAAATCATATACTGCGCAAGCGCGAGCATATTCATAAATAACGAGTAATTAACAATAAGCGCGCAAACATGAGATTTCTCTCATTCGCGAGAAGGGACTCTTAGGTATTCTAGGCCGTTACGTCTAACCACCTATCCTAAAGTCACGTAGCTCTGATACCAATCTGTAACACCCCGACCAAAGGCGGATTATACATCGGGGCGCCACATATTGTTTCATTACTCGTGACACTATTGGGTGTCAATATTTAATAAATACATTCATTCGCGCACGCGCAGAGTAAACACAAGATAACATAAAACATCATAAATCAATATATTATAAATCATAATATTCGAACAGCAAAAACTTGTCTTGATACATTTTAATCTAGGTCCAAAATAAAGAAAACTTCCTATGTGTCCACAAGCTCCAAAACAGCTACTGCAAACCTGAACATGTGTTAAAATAAACGTCAAACACTTGCGTGTTGGTGAGAAATCAAGTTTAATAGATAATAATAGATAACAATAAATCTGCGCGCAACACGTGTATGTCTGGTGTTTAACAAGGGTGCAATCAGATTGTGATCAAGCCTAAATAGATCATAGCTCATAGTTCATAGTTCAATCCGTGCTCCCAATTGAGCACAAAAACGAGAAAACATCTGTGCAAGTGTAAACAAAGAAAACTGTAAACGATAGGTCTCCCGTGTTCATCTAATGGATCCATGAAAACTTCGGAATAGGCCGAACAAAGCGGTTAATGATACACACATACAAATAAACAGCCAAGTAAACGTCCTCAACACATGGGATACTGCGCGACTAAAGTTCATAAACAAGTTTAAGACTCTAAGTTTGTATGAACACATGAACATCCCAAAACATTAAAAATAAAAAGGGATTAGGTACGAGATTACTCACTTGATAAACGATGCGGTGTAAGATAAAGCAAGAACCAACTTTAAACAAGCACAAGTTAACCTATAATTAAGATTATTGTTTTAATGATTGGTTTTAAGTCTAGATTATAAGTTAGCATAATTAATAAGTAAATTATTATATATAATGTATATTACCGGAAAAGCAGGGTAGAACAGGGAGGAAGACGGAGGCAGAGAGGAGGCGGCAGAGAGAGCAAGGAGCAAGAGAACAGGAGAGATTAAGTGTTTTGTGTGTGTAGTGTTATGAAAATATTATTATTATTTATAGAGAAACCCTAGGGAACACAATCCCTAGAAAAGGGGAAAAAGATCTCAAAAAGCAAAAGATTCCAAAAGCAAAAGATATCAAAAGATATGGCAGCTGCAGGAAACAAGGAAAAGCTGACAGGGAACAGTAAACAGGCATGGGCGGGTCAGATAAAGGTACTGGTCAAGCATGGAAAAAGCAGATTTCCAAAGATAATGTCAGTCACTTTTTCTGCCAACCAATGGGGTTGGTGCGCATGCTGCGCCAAAAGTGGCTTTTCAGACATAAAGCAGATTAGGTCAACAGCACAAAAGATAAGACAACACAAAAGCAAACGGCTAGATTAAACAGAAGAAAACTCAAAGGGTTTAGCGCGAGAAAGCTCGAGCGCGAAGGCAGACACAGAAGGTCAAGAGAGCGCGAGCGCGAAGGCAGACAGAACCAACCTTAACGCGTCGCGGAAAGGACTACATTTCTAAGCGCGCCGCGGGAAGAATCACATTTCTTAGCGCGCCGCGGGAGGAACTAAAATTCCTAGCGCGCCGCGGGAAGAACTATAATTCTTCGTGCGTCGAGGGATGAACTACGATTCTTAGCGCGCTGCGAGAAGAACTACAAATCCTTAGCGCGTCGCGGGAAGAACTACCGTTCTTAGCGCGCTGCGAGAAGAATTACAATTCTTAGCGCGCTGCGAGAAGAGTTCGTCTCGCGAATCGCTGTAACAGGTGGTCTTCACGCAGGCTTCCTTGTAAGGGGTCTGGCGCGTGGAGCTGCGCAGACAACCTTAGGCGGGAAGGAACAAAGGACAAGCAAAGAGTTAGAAGAAAAAGAGGGAAACAAGGCGCAAGGGCGGGACGGCGACAAGAGGGAAAAGAAGGCGGAAAGAGAGAAGGAAGAGGGACGGGACGGCGGAAAGAAAGAGAGAGAGAGAGAGGCGGGAAGGAAAATATATATTATTTTTAAAAGTAAAATATAAGTATAAATAAATATTAAATCATAAAAGAAAGAGATCGGGTCAGAGAAACGGGTACCTGGGTCGGGTCGGATCGGGGTAGATGTCACATTGAACATGGGGACAACGAATTCATCAACGATACGTCTCCTCCAACGATAACAATTAAAGCAAAATAAACATAAAAACAAAATTAAAATCGGAACCCTAACATAACAGCAAACATATACAAAATTAAATGTAAATCACTGAAATACAATTAGAAAGAAAAGAATTGTATACCTAAGTCGCCGGCGGATCAAGGAGATGTGGATGATGATGATGACATGCGGTGATAACAATCGGTTTGTTTGGGTTTTTGAAACATATTGATGCAAGGATTATGACACGGTTGTTCAGGTTTGAGGGATCTGGCTGTTTAGGAAAAGGGGGGTAATAATGGTTTAAGGTTTCTGAAACTGAAACATCACGATGAAGGATGATGAGATTCGGGTTATAACTTCAAAAAAGGGGAGTGAGTGATAACTGATAAAGGATTCAGAAGAGACGCGGGATTTTGAGAATGAGGATGGGGTAGTAATAGGACACGTGGCAAAGAAAACCTCTGTTTATTAAGCAGTATAGATTAGTTTAAAATTAATTAGAGTTTAAGGTTTTTAATAATTAATTAATAAGTAATGATTATGTTTTATTATTATTATAATAATTAGGTTTAGGGTTTATTATTATATTATTTGTTTTATTAATAGTTAATTAAAGTAATCATTAGTTAATTATTATTAGAGTTTTAATTAATTAGTATTAAATTCCCTCTAAAATATTATTAATAAATAGTCGTGTCTTGTAATTGAGTCTAATTTGCTAGTTTCGTAATTTAAAGAGTCTCGTGGGTTCGATATCTTGACTTACTTAGCTGTACTATAGTCGATCTGTTCACTTGCCGGTTAGTAGTTTAAGTTAAGTTTAAGGGTCTAGAGTATTACTTAGTGTCTAGATTAGTATATTTTTAGTTATTTATTATTTGACTACTTTTAGCATATTAGACATTAAAAGAAGAAAAAAAGTATCAAACAGATTCAATTGTCATACTTTGTATGATGCCTAGTGATGATGGGTGAAGGTGATGACGGATTCAGCAACACTAGTGGCAGCATCGGCATCACCGACAATGGCGGTGGTGTTGTGGTGGGGCTAACAATAATAGAGGCGGTAACAATAACAGTGATCGGGGCTGTAAACGAACCAAACGTTAAATAAACAATTCGTTTACCGTTTAGCGGGAAGTCCACTTATGTTCGTTTGTTTAGTAAATGAACGAACATGAAAAAGAAATTCCGTTCGATTAGTTAAATAAACGAACATGAGCAGAGTCCTTGTTCATTCAATTGTGTCGCAAATGTTTGGTAATGTGTTAGTGAACTTCCGTTCATTTTCGTTTGTATATGTTCAAGAATGTTTTTTCATACATGTATTTATTTTATCTAAACATTTTATACTCAGCAATTTATTATCCCTAACATAATATAGGAAACTATATTCTCGAATTGTTTTTGTATTGTTCTCATTTCTTTTCTTATTATCCACATTGATGAATACATCGATCTCAATCTCTAGGTTCCGTTGATTTTTTGTGTTCGTTAGTGTTCGTGAACCGTTCACGAACAAAATATTTATTTCCTTAATGAATGAACACAAACATAAAATCTTGTTCGATATATGTGTTGTGAATCGTTCGTGAACACGTTATTTTTCTTAACAAATGAACATGAACAAAACACTATCCACGTTTGTTCGCTTTGTTTGTAATCCTATTGGCTATTAAATTTTTTCAAAGGGAAAAACCTTTGATTTTATTAACAGTAACGTTTCCTTAATAAAAATGAACAATGAATGCTTAATTCATAACATTTAAGTAATAGTTGTATGGTGGTACCCCGACCTCCAAAAGCAAATACAAATACAAGGTTAGGATGAATTAAAATTAAAAAAAATTGTTATTCAATAAAAAAATATACATTAATTTTAAATACTCTCAACTGTAACTCATTGGTAGATAGCACCCTCAACTTACGAAATGTTCCCCAACACTCCCAATTTTTAACGCATTTTATTCTAGCACTCACGGAGTAACGAGACACTAACTTCGTTAGGGTTTGGGGTAAAAAATGTCATTTTTCAAAGTTCAAGGGATAAAATCAAATTTTCATTTATTATATATTCCACCATCTCTCTCCACCCAAACACCACCCCTCTTCCCTGTCGACAACCGCCAACCACCACCGCCAATGATAGCCACCAACCACAACAGCTACCACCGAGTTGTTTTTACCAAAATAGGGGGTGGAGAAAAACTATTTACCAATATAGGTGATTTTAAGACTATTTACCAAAATAGGTTTTTTTTTATCAAGACCAACTTTAATAAGTTTTGTACATTACTTTTTTATATATTAAGTTGTATATGTATATGTATGTCTATTATATCTATGGGCAAGGGATCCTCCCACACCACCGTTGATCCTCATACACCATTTTTGTCCTATATGGCTCGTATAGGGCTATACGGTAGTATAGGACCTGAATCGTGTCAGTTTGTGTCTGAGGTTGGCGGCCATCGTTTATAGTGCCTCGTATAGGCCTATACGGGTCGTACAGGCCTATACGGCCGTATAGACACTTTTTTTTTCTAAAATGATGATCATATATACAATATATGTGATTTATACGGGTCGTATTTGGCTCGCTTATCTTAACGGGCTTAAATGTTGAGCTCGTATAGGGCTACAAAATGATTCCTATTTTGAATAGAAACGGTACCATGTTGTGGTTTATGTTGTGGACCATAAAACAAGGGGAATATTGTTGAACAATTATCACTTGACAATGAGTGAACTATAACCCCAAATCTAGCAGCAATCAAAAAACCCGTATAAACGAGCTAAATACGACCCGTATAAATCACATATATTATATATATGGTCATCATTTTTTTTAAAAAGTGTCTATATGGCCGTATAGGCCTATACGACTATTGTATATATGGTCATCATTTTTTTTATAAAAAGTGTCTAGACGGTCGTATAGCCCTATACGACCGTATAGGTTTTATGGTTTTGTGAGAAGGCAATACGAGCCATTTAATGCCTATACGGCTCGTATAGGCCTATACGGTCGTATAGGCTGCAAAAAGCTGTTTTTTTGTCCCCTTATCAGGCATTCGTACCCTATACGGCTGTATAGGCCTATACGAGCCGTATAGGTATGTGGGGGTGGTATATGAGGATCACATCCCTATCTTTGTATGAATCCATCTATATTTTAATAATTGCTTTTAGCAAAGCCTAATTATCAAAGTCTGCAACTCCATTTCCGTCACCATCTCCATCAGGCTTCCGGCCGGCCACCAATCCCACCATCATCATCATGCATCACTTGCATCGCTGTCACTCGTGAGATGGTTATATTTCAGATCGTCGCAAAGTTGAAGAGATAGAGACGATAGATATGGTGCAGGTCGACTTATAGGTTTAGATCTCGGTTTTCGGTGTTTTGGCCTGTGTTGGGTTTTACGTTTTCCGGCGAACAAAGAGGGGCGGCGGCGGTTTGGTGGTTGTGAGCCCCGCCTCCCCGAACAGAGGAAGACAATGGCATGGGTTTGTCTTCATCTTCGAATCTGTTCAAGCCATCTGAAATGGTGGTCGACGAGGGGCTGTAGACGGACATGTTGGCCAGCGGTGAGGGTTATAGTAGGAGATGGTGAGGAAGAAAGAATGTACACATGATCTTTTAGTTTAATAATTAAAATCAAATTAAAAACCTATTTTGGTAAATAGTTTTAAAATAACCTATATTGGTAAATAGTATTTCCCCATCACCTTTTTTGGTAAAAAATTCCACCACCACCACCGGAACTATACCGCCGGAACTTGGAAACTTAAAAAGCCTTCAACAAATCTACCTCGAGTATTACAACACTACCGGCATAAGTTGTTTTCCTATAGTTGCAGCACCTCTAGCCGGTAACTCACCGATGAAATTCGTTCATCCGATATTGATCCGTGAAGCTTTTTACGGAACAGGTTCAGTCAAGCGAGGTTTTTGAGGTTCCGGAACCAGTCTGGTATCTCACCTGTGAATAAGGTATCACTGTTTTAAAGTTTTCCAATTTCAGGCGGGACTTCACCAGAGAGGCCGCGGTTAGCGATGCCGAAGCTGCGGATGTTAGATATGTTATCAATTTCCGGCGGAATACCGCCGGTGTAAGTGTTTTAATACCCGAGGCAGATTTGTTGAAGGCTTCTTATGTTTCCAAGTTTCTGCTGGTATAGTTCTGGTGGTGGTGGTGGTGGCAACTGTGGTGGTTGGTGGCTGTCAGTGGCGGCAGTGGTTGGTGGTTGTCGGCAGGGAAGAGGGTGGTGATTGGGTGGAGAGGGATGGTGGAATATATAATAAATGAAATTTTGATTTTATCCCTTGAACTTTAAAAAATGACATTTTTTACCCCAAACACTAACGAAGTTAGTGTCTCGTTACTGCGGAAGTGCTAGAAGAAAATACGTTAAAAGTTGAGAGTGTTGGGGAACATTTCGTAAGTTGAGAGTGCTATCTACCAATGTGTTAAAGTTGAGAGTATTTAAAACCAATATCCCATAAAAAAATAACATTTAATAATTCAAAATTAGGTTAATGTGTATTAGTGTATATATTGACTAAATCAGAAGCATTGATAGTTTTTAAGTCAAATTGTTAACATACTTGAAGGGATGGCATGCCAATTAGAGTAGACCTAATTTGACATGTCAAATTTTGAGCGGTATATGTCAAAAATTTGAGCGTGTTCAAATGAATCGATGTAAAGTAATTAGCTTATTCTTTGAAGGATATTTTAATAATTATCACCTCTGGTTTTTAAGACATTAAACCGTAAAATTAAAAGCCAAGGAGATGCAATGTTAACTTGGACTAGAAAAAAAAAATCCATTTTCATGTTTGAGACGACTTCACAAATAAGTTAAAAGAAGTAAAGTTTATAAAGGCAAAGAGAAAGGAAAACGTAATTTGCCCAAATCTAAGAACAATTTTCATTGTGAATGCCGTCAATTCATCAAATTAGTATTCTGTCATGCATTAACTCATTGCCAAATCCCTTTCCAAACCACAAATTTGAACCCACTTTTCCCTACAACACATTGACCTTTCTCTCACTATGTCCACCATCATCCGCAGCTGTCTCTCTCTCCAAATTTAAATAAGTCATTTGTCATTTGTGCTTCATATACATTATTTTTATTTTAATCATGGCTGTTTTTGAGATTTTGAATGCTCTAAAGGAGTACTAAAAATGCACTTATGTTATTTAATATAATAATTTCTTTGATCCAAATGTAAGGTAAGCAGGTAATATGGCGAGGAACCTAAATGCATCAAATGCAAAAGGAATAAAAATGTGTTGTCTTTCAATGCATGTTTTCTCGGGTTTGATCACTCTGCATGAAACGGCTTTTAAGGTGACCTGGCCAACCATGAAAACGCTTCCTACGTATCCATCTAAAGACCAAAATGTCAGTTGGTCTGAGTGTTAATCTTCGTTCTAACGTGTTGGTCCAAAAATTCACTCATGCTTCTTTTTTGATCGATATCTCGGCACACTGAAATGTGTCAAACAAAATGACCCGCACCAAGTCGTGTTGGTACTTGAACCCCGGGAGGTCTTTAAAATGTACTGTGTGCTCCATAAATGAGTCCAAACACGCCTTTCGAAAAACAATGCATAGCTCATCATTCGGGAATATAGGAATTATGTAGCGATACTTAAGAATAGTATGATACTCCATCGATGTTATATGTTGGGCCAACCCATCTATAGGGATGGTTAGAAAAAAAAAATCTTAACCATGTAGCGTAGACACTCAAAATCGACTTTTTGTCTAATGGTTATGTTAAAGTGTACTTCCAACTACTAGACAATTTTACTAAAAAAGGTACTCACCATTGCATATTGGGCTTGGATGTTTTTTTTTTGTTTTTTTTTCTTCTTTTTTTTTGTGGGGGGAGGGGGGCTCGTTAGTGAAACCGTTGAAATCAAAGATTGGAATCGTATCATGAATACAACCATAATAAAATACATGCCACATAAACCATTATCTCGCAAGTTGTGGATCCAAAGCACCAAAGATTGGCCACAAAAGCATAGGATGAAGCATCTAAAGCCAAATACAATCCTAAACCCCCAGACTTAATAGACAAGGAAGTGAGTCGCCATTTGAAATCTTCAAAGAAAGGATCTGCACAAACCACAATGCACTCAATTGCTTGGCACAATCCTTTGTCAAAGAACGTCGCCCCCATATGTTTACGGGTTGGCTTGAGGACAAGCCAAAAAAAAGTTTTGCAATATCCATACAAAATCGATGATAGTTATGATAATAATAAATGAAAACTAAGTTACAGTAATAAAAAAAGGACGTAAAGATGGGCTAAATTGAAGAGTGAGCTTTATACTTTATAATTGTAAAAAAGGGTCTATATACATACAAAATTGGCTTATTAGTCGTCTCTAAATGTTATTAATATATATCTGTATGTAAATAAAGTTTAAAAGTTCCGAGCCTCTCTCGATAGCGGCCATTGGTGGCGGTTGAGACCCGAATACTCTCCGGGCAGGCCCTATTTTAATATCTACATGATCATGTGCCCAAATTGTAACCAAGGGCCAGAAAATTGTGACAATGTTGTTAAATGTGTTGAAATGTAATTGTGGTTACGGATTAAAGTTTTGTACGTATCTTGATGGACATGTGTCCATTGTTGACTAACTTTCTCGTGAAAAAGAAAAAAAAAGGTAGAAAAATTATATATTTCAAAGATCTTCATGATGAAGTTGGTGGAAGTAAATAATTAGTTTCAATCAAGAGAGTGATGACAGCCTAACCCACAATCTAATCGAAGTCTTTAACTTTAGTTTTAGTTGGCAAATTATTTGGACAAATGAGTGAGTCATGTGACTCCTTGATGCTAATCAACCACCAATTCCTGTCCCATCAACTTCCCAACACTAGCATATGTATGTAGTCCACGACATGATAGACGGGCCATGTCGAATGTGAGAAGATGACGGACAATGGACTTTTAGACGTGTGTCGTCTTCTATCTGGCTGGCCAAATGGAACCACGCCGTGACGATGACTATTTGCATTGTGCCTGGCCTAATTTTCTAATTAAGCATATCTAACGACCCCCAAATAAATGACCGTTAATGCAACTGTAAAATTGATTCTTAACGCCCATGAAAACTCTAAAGAATTAAACACATGTCTATGATGTCTTTGAAAAGTATAATTTACCTAAACGTAAGTTAATTAAATCACAATATTGAGCCTAATCATTGGATATTTTACCCGTTTAATTAATGGGACATGTTTGGATTTTACTAAATTTATACAAGGTAATCTAACTATTTATATAATAGAAAATATATATCAAGTTAAACCCACTAGGTTTTTCACAAATTAATTATTGCTC
>NW_027497187.1:0-187706 GCF_021521415.1 Bidens hawaiensis | reverse complement strand
TTCTCATAAAAGAGTTACGAAAAAAGAAAAATTCTGAAAATAGTCCTTTTTAGATGAGAGTATGAAAATAAGCTTTGAAATCTTCAAGTTTTCAAAACAATTCATCCAAAATCGTTGGCACCGATGCATTTGGTCTGAAATTCGCCCACCACTAAATCGTTGATACGTGTAAAGTGACTAGCACAATCTGATAGTTTTACTTTCAAATCTGTCTATCTCGATTATTTTGGTATGAACTTCGTGTTCACAGTGAAATTCGTCTGACCAGGCGAATTTCACGTGAATTTCGTGGATCCTATCATTTTCATCTTATTCACCTTCTTCATCTTCATCTTCGTCACATCCTTTCTTCGCCGCCTCCGCCACCCATCTCCTTCCTCGAAGAACTTCAAAAGCTTAACCTTTTCCAGCGATAACCATCGCCATCGTTGGAAATTCATATGGATTGACTGGCTGGTGGCGGGGGTGGCTAGCCGGAAAAGGTTGAGCTCTTAGAGTTTGTCGGAGAAAGAGGATGGGTGGCGGGGGGTGGTGGCAAAGAGAGGATGTGACGAAGATGAAGATGATGAAAAAGATAAAATGATGAAGATTAAGGTGGTGTTTTTTGCATGTTTTTTTGATTTTCGTCTCCGAAGAAGAAATTCATGTGAAATTCATTTGGTTAGACGAATTTCAAAAAATCACGAATTTCCACGAAGGTGATTTTCAGACCAAAGTTACCAACGAAGATAAATTTGATTACAAAACTCTCTGGGCGATTGATTTGAACACAAAAGCTACGTGGTAGGTGAGGTAATATACACTTGTCAGAATCTCATTGGCCGACCAAATCTATCAGGTGGGATTTCCAATGTCACGAATTCGAAGATTTTGTGTGGACTGTTACGGGAACTTAAAAATTTCAAAGCCTATTTTCAGTTTCTCTTTCCTTATAATTGACTAATTTCAGAATTTTCCCGTGAAAAAAATCATTTACTAATTTCATAGTGACTCAAAACTATTTATTAGAAGAGTGTTTTTAGATAACTTTTTGTTTCTCTCTTCTAGTTTTATTGGGTAACTTGTATTTTAATAATTTAACTTGTATTAATAATTAGTACCATTAAATCTATTTTTTTAATTACTCTCAACCAAATGTGAATTTTACATGAATAATAAAAAAAAAATACTAAAATAGTAATCAGATGCTTTTATATATTTGTTCAATCATCCCTCACTTGTGGCATAGTAGTAAAAGGCTTGGGTTCTCGTCCCACAGTGTGTTACGTTAGAGAGTTCTGCTTTTGTGGTGGTATAACGGCTGTCAAGTAGCAGTCGGCGGTATGTTTCTCAGGGGAACGCCCAAGCCAAACTCTGAAACTAGCGTGGGCCCCGGTTAAGACAACATAGTTTGGCCCAGGGCCGTCTCCGAAAATTATTAATTATTAAAATACAAGTTACCCATGTGAGAAACAAAAAATTAGCTAAGAACACTATTTAGTAAATAGTTTTGAATCAACACCAAATTAATAAATATTTTTCTCACTAAGACTCTTTAGGAAAAAAAAATCTTGGACTTTTGTACAAATCTCGACAATATCGATAGTGCGTTAAATATATATAGCAAAACTATCAAAATGTGTTGTACACATTTAAGAGTGGTTTTAACTATAGATTTAAGAATACTTAAAAAATTATCTGAGTAAGCTGATAAAAGAAATATATAAATATATTTTAGACTAAAAATCTAAAATCATTAAAGTTATGATCGTCTTTTATCTGGGATAAAGGCCGGCATCGTGAAGACATTTTTCATAAAAGATTATACTTTGATTGGAGTCCAATAATAATAATAATAATAATAATAATAATAAACTATTTAGTTTGTGGGGGTGGGTTAAAATATATAGTTTTTAAAAATAAGAGGTTGTAGGAAGAGTATCAACTATCAAATGAACTTCGATTGAACTCAAACAAGTGGCATCAAAACCGTCTCGTGTTTATTATTTATGTTTTTGTTTTTTGATTTCTAGCTTGTAGATTCTAGAATTTTATTCAAATTATTGTGTCTTTTTATTTATCATTGTAATTTTTTTGTTTATTTTTATCATTGTGTCTTTTCTCCTTGACATTGCGTTATATTACTCAGCATTGTGTTATATTTTTCAATCCATTGTGTCTTTGTAGTACTTCTAGATTCATGAGATGTGTTGGATAGTGTAAATCATTTAGTAAAGTTGCCGTAACCTACCTTTTTTTTACAATTCTTTGTAGTTGAAAAAAAGTTCAACGAATTCTATCAACATGGTAATTTCTCCAGCGACAATCACAATTTTTACCCTTTTACTGAATCTATATATTCAACATTTTAGAAAGAAAAAACAAGTCCATTCACCTGATAATTTTATTATATACTTGAGAGTGTTCACAAATAATAATATTATATCAGCGAGTAAAATGTACTTTTATACATGATATATGGGTGCACGGGTGCACACTTGTGTGTGTATGTCGCATGTGTTATTGTGATACGCATATAAAAGGGAAAATTCTTAAAATAGCCATTTTTAGAGAGAGCATTTTCAAAATAGCTCTTTTTTTCTCAAAATCTTTTACAATTTGGACTGGCCAGACGCTTTGGGGAAAAAAAGAATAATAAAGAGGGACCAGGCCAAATTTTGAAAGAAAGTCAGGTAGGAGACGAGATTTGAAAAAATAAGAAAGATAAAGTCCAAATTATATTGTAATCTTGGAGCAAAAGTTCAAATTTTTTCAAATCTTTTTTATTCAAAAACCGTCTTGAGAGACTGTTTTATTATTTTTCCTACCTTTCCCGTCCATATTTTTAAATTCTTGGAAAAAGAGATTTTGAAATCTCATCTTGAGAGACGAGATTCTACCACCACCACCATCCACCTCCGCCACCACCATTCCGTCACCACTATCCGTCACCACCACTCACCGTCATCCACCACCACCATCTACCACCCGACGGTAAAGATGAAGAAGGTGAAGATGAAATGAAAAAGATGATGTTGATGATGATGATGATGATGATGAAGAAGATGAAGATGAAGATGAAGATGACGGAGAAGACGGTGGTGGGTGACGGATGGTGTGGTGGCGGGCGATGGTGGTGGGTGGTGACGGATGGTGGTGGTGGACGGTGGGTGGGTGGTGGGGGTGGATGGTGGTGGTGGGCGGTAGTGGTTGGTGGCAGAAGGCGAAAGGTGGGTGGTGGTGGTGTGGTGGTAGAATCTCGTCTCTCAAGAGAGATTCAAAATCTCCTTTTCCAAGAATTTGAAAATGTAGGAAACATAATAAAACAGTCTCTCAATACGGTTTTTGAATAAAAAAGATTTGAAAAAATTTGAACTTTTACTCCAAGATTACAATATAATTTGGACTTTACCTTCATTATTTTTCCAAATCTCGTCTCCTACCTGACTTTCTTTCAAAATTTGGCCTGATCCCTCTTTATTATTCTCTTTTGCTAAAGCGTCTGGCTAGTCCAAATTGTAAAAGATTTGAAGGAAAAAGGCTATTTTGGAATCCTCTCTCTAAAAAGGGCTATTTTGAGAATTTTCCCATATAAAATATTCACCGGCAATAGTTGTCTTATGAAATAATTTCTTATATATAAGTTTCGGATGATTAATTTTTAGTATTTTCTTATATGTAAGTTTTGGATGATTAATTTTTAGTATTATGACATACGGGTCATGTTATTCTATAAAAGAAGACAAAAATGATAAGGATTTATAGCGATACAAAAAAACCATTGAAAAAAATAAAAAAATAAATAATCATAACTCAAAATTTAATAAAAAAACAAAAAAGTAAAAATACAAAATGTTTTCACCGTCTTTCTCGTTCTTAAAAAAAATAATAAAAAAAAAATAAAATAAAAAAATCTCGAAAAAGACACAATGTTGAGTGAAAAAGACCATTGTGTCTTTTTGTTTATCATTGTGTTTTTACGTTTATTTTCGTCATTGATTGTGTCTTTTTTTTTTGATATTGTGTTATATTACTCAACATTGTGTTATATTTTGTTCGGCATTGTGTTATATTTTGCGACCGACTGTGTCTTTTTTAGTTATAATTGTGTCTTTTGTTCATTTTCATCATTGTGTCTTTTGTCTCTGCATTATGTCTTTTTTTTTTTGGAACGAGAATGATGAGGGAAACATTTTTGTTTTTTTTATTTTTATTTATATTTTGAGTTATGATTTTTTTTATTAATTTTTTGGAATTTTTTTGATGGCTTTTTTTGTGTGGCTACAAATTCTTCTCACAATTCTCATTTTGTCTCCCTTTGTATTTTAACTTTTCACTGACATACATATGCATACTAGTATTGCGTTTATTAGTTTATAAGGGTAAAGTTAAAATACAAAGGACAACAAAAATGAAAAGGGTGAGAAAGAATCTAATCCATTAATCTTATATTAATGGTGAAGATAATTTGATGGGAATGACATAAATGTAATAACCCATTTTTGTGACTTCTCTTTCCATATGAAAGACACATGTCAATTCCTCCATTATTTTAAAACATCATAACTTTTTCATGCAACGTTCTTTTAAAAAAAATCACTATAATAACAATTGTTTTTTATCTTTAATATGAGTATCATATTGTTATATAAAAATAAAAAAATAATGGGTTTTTTATATTGTGTTATTGCTTGTTCATTGTGTTTTTTAATTGGGTTTTTCTATGCATTGCGTTATAGATTTTGGTCATTGTATTATCAACTGATTATCATATTAAAGATAATTTACAAGATTACGTCATTGTTTCTTTTTGTTTGCCATTGCGTCTTTCTACTTATCATTGTGTTTTAGCCATTGTGGAGAAAAAAATATTGTGTTCATTGTGTATTACGTTCATGTCATTGTGTAATATGTAGTTTTCATTATGTTTTACGTGTCAGGTCATTGTGTTATATATATTCACCATTGTGTTTTACGTTTCAGGTAATGTGTTATGTGTATTCATCGTTGTGTTTTACGTTTCAGGTAATTGTGTAATATGTATTCATCATTGTGTTTTATGTATTAGATAATTTGTTGTTATTTTATCATTATATTTACGTATTAAGATTACACAATGGTATTATTAGCATTAAAAAAATATATAATGATGATTTGAAAGACAAAATGACGAAAAAAACATAATGACAAGCAGAAAGACACAATGATGAAAAAAGACACAATGACATAATTTTTGTTTTAATTTTTATATAACAAAGTCATACTCATAGTAAAGATAAAAAACGCTGTGATTGTGGTGATTCTTTTTAAATATCATATGAAAAAGTTATAGACGTTTTAAAATAATGTGGGAATTGGCATACGACTTGTATGTTGAAAAAGAAAATATGTACTATTACTTTTATACTCTTTTTTCCTTTGGTCCCAATTTAATACATGTCAATTAATTATGGTTTCTCGCACTTCTTACTTTTGTTGAGAGTAACTCAACCCTAGTTTATAAAACACAATAAAGTTAAAGTGTAAACAAATCTATGAAATAGAATATTAATTTCAAAAGCCAATTTTTAATAATATTGAAGCAACATATTAAAGATTATAAACATAGGAATTAATAAAATATTTTATTTTATTTCAACTATGTAACATAGGGTGTGCCTGATTTATCTGAATATGGCGATGCTTATGACATGGAATTCGGATTAGGACTTAATCAACCTCCTACATCCGCAACTGTTAAAAAGGAGCAGTACAACGTAAACTCCTATACCATATGGCTCCTCTAGAGGTATTATTCATGCTATGTACATTTAGACTTCTTCTCAAAGAGATAAGCATCAGAGTGTGATCGACTCTTTAATGATCGTGATTATGTATTTTGTAGGACTACACATTAGCTTCAATGCTTTTACGACCTGGGCCTGTTAGTGCATTACTAAGTGCTCGATTCCCAGAAGGTAATGAATGTATTGAAAAGGTTGCCAAGGGTATACATTAAGACAATACATGATAAAGTGATAAAACCAAAGCAACAAGAAAACATGATCGCGAAATGGCCACCTTCACATGTTTATGATTTGGAGAGTGATCATAGCCCCAACTTCTCTAGTCCTTTTGCGTTGTTTGGGTTATTCGTGAAGGTTGCAACTTCTATTGCTTGTACATAGATGCTTGTTATTTAGTTAAGACTTGATTTTTGTGTGATTAAATACAATCAATAAAGATAGGCATGAACATTTATGTATTATTCTATTTTGATGCGTTTTATTTAGTAAAATAATGATAAAACACCCATTCAATAAAGATAGCCATGAACATTTATGTATTATTCTACATTACATCAATTATTTTGAGCTATATTCATGATGGTTTACACCTTGTGCAAATCCACCCATTGACTAAGCCCATATTGCATAATGCATGTAAAGAAAAGGGTTTGAAGCAATATCTTGCTTTTCTCTCCCAAGTTATATTGTTTGCTTCAATTCATTAATATCCATCCATTGTTGAATATTGATTGATTTAATTCAACAATTGTCTCCTCCAAATTATGAAGATGATTGCAAATTATGCACTGCTCCTTTAACATAAAGCCACCTTGGAGGATCCATTATTTGCATAAGAGAGAGCACCACATCCATTGGCTGATCATATAGCTTTCACTCCAAATCTGAACTTCAAGCCAACTTCTTTCCATAGAAGTCATCTTGCAAGGTTAAAACTTTTAGATACTTACATTAAGCACTTAATCTTAGTTATAACTGTGTAACATCTCAAAACTTTTCATAGAAGTCATCCTCAACACGACTCTTCCTAATGGGGACGGGTCATGTGGGTTGGATAATGGACCAATGGTTCAAAACTTCAAAATGGGTTCGTGCTAACATTTTTTGTCTAATTCTTTTGAGTTATGAATAGTTATTGTATCAAAACATATATTTACGTAAGTAATAATAGTATAATTTCATTCAAATTAAACAATTTGAGATATTGTACACATTATAAGCAGACCCATGAACCCTTGTGGAGACTTGCCTACGGCCAGGATTTGAGTTTTTTTTTGGCAGGTTGCCAAGCCAAACCTATTTTTGGAGTGATTCTTTGGCCCAACTTCTAGATTAGTGGGAGCATTCGTTCGCATTGATTGACTCGTGTATAAAAAATTATTATTACTATTTTCTTTTTAAATTAGAAGCATATTTTGCAATTGCATCGAGGTTTATAATGTATCATATCAAAACATATACAATGATATTTGTTTCTGTATATCTTATAGATTGAAAAATTAGAAAATTATATCGTTATAAATTTTATAAGCATGGAAACTGTTGTTTGACATGAAAATCGAACCCTCAATCTCATAGAGTGTGTATCTTTACATCATACTGTATATTGGTATCACTAGCCTATAAGTGTTTTAGTGAAGATAAAGTCTCCTTTTATTTTATTTTATTTTATTTTATTTATTTATTCAGAATTAATGATTTAAAATAAATATGATCAATTTTTTTTGTTTCCTATAAAACATGGTGCAATACCAACTTGAATGACCCGAATAACCAATACGAAAAATATTGAGGTAATACGAAAGATCTCAAACGACAGGTTGGAAGAGATATAAAGTTAAATGGTCAATCTCGTTTTCTTGGAGCTAAGTTTATTTTATAAGTATCTTAAAGTTTAAAATAAAGTTTGTTTATTATTTTAATTAAATGTTTCATTGTTTGAGTAGAAATAAGATTTGAGTGTTATATGAAACCCATCACTGGTTTTCATTTAGTTTGTATTTTGTTCTTGTTTATTTTTAATAAAAAGAAGCTCATAAAGTTTATACAAATTGTGTTTGGTTTCTTGATTCATTTGATGGAATAAATATAACATTTTCATGTTATTTTCAAAGAAGTATTGATGATTTCATATAATTTAAGAATTAACATCCTCCGATCAAATAGAAAAGCACTTAAATTACAATATGTGATAGTATACAAAAGATGTTTATACAACAGCAAACACTTTGTTTGGACATTTTAGGCAATAACAAGTCTTAAATTCAAAAAGAATCAAAACGAAATTATAAAATAAGTTTTCTTTCAAAAATAGCTGCTGGGTTTTCTCTGTATTAGTTTTGGTCAACATATCCTCATTTGTTTTCCAAAAAATTACTCGGTTTTAGTTGACTTTTGGTCAAAGTTTAATGATACTACAATTTTCCATCTCTCTCTAAATCAACGCACCATGGTTTATTTAATGTTAAGAATGGCTTAATAAAATAAGATAAGTTTAGATTACATCGAAACAGAAGGCAAGTGGGCAACAAGCTGCGTTGCTACCCCTTTTGAATCGCAAAACCCAATCTTTTAAAAACTATATTTGCTGATCTTCAAGTCATAACATTACTATGCATGACCCGAATTATGAAAACATATAACTTATATTTTCAAAGTGACTACATCAAATCAGACCCTGTAAATATTCTAAAGCAAAATACAAAAATACTTTACTGGATCAAGTAAACGTGCCAACCACAGAAGCACTCAAGCCACTCTTAAATATAACAAGTTGCTTTAACTCGCTTGTTGTGACCGGGCAGGAACTCAGTTGGTATTAGTTTGGTTCGTTACGATACCGTAAATTAATAATTTTTGAATGAAGTCGAAAGTGGAAAAACGTTGGTGTTAAAACTGAAAAAGTCTCGTGTTTTTGTAACAAATATGTAAAAATCTAAAAGTTCTATGGCTAAAGTTAGGCTAAAAGTCTTGTGAAAAAAGTTGATAAGACAAAGGTAAAGTATAAAAGTTTTGTGATCAAAATTGAAATGGTAAAACTATCAATGTTGCCATTTTATACACAAAGCTGTGTGGTCAAAATTAATATATATAGTGTTGTGCTAAAGTTTTGTGACCAAGTAGTAAAAATGTTAAAGGTTGGTAGCTAAAATAAAGAAACAAAACTTTGATAGTTGTTTCTTTAAGCGTTAATTGACTATATGTCATATGATGATGTAGAATTGTAGAAACCCTTTTAGTTACCCATAGGACCAAAAATGTTAAGGCCATTATTTTCAACAAATATTTTGGTAACAAATGAGCATACATACAATACTTTTCACAAACACATATAACTTATTAAGCTACCGCAGTTTTTTAATCTTAGTTATGAGACAATTGGTTGCATCAAATATCACACGATATCAAATTATCAATGGATATTATCATGACAATGAAGAATGTGAAAGGCACACATAATAAATAATAATATATATAAACATTTTTGATGGAATTGCCGACAAAAGGTTATTAGGAATATGGTATTTTCTGAAAACTATGGGAAACGACTAAAAGAAAATCTTATTTGAAATTTCATCTTTAAATTGTACAGGATCACTGATTAAGCTTATGTCTAGTTGAAAATTAATACTAAAAAGCGTGGAACAAAAACTTGTTTCCAAATATATTTGGCGATGATTTATTCCTTAAATACCGATAGATTACCAATGGCCTTTTAATTCCTTTAAATTATTATTACAATTGAATGTTTTTTGAGGATTAGCAACATGAGGACTCTTAACTCTCTAAGTTGTTTCAAGATAGTTAGACAATAGGTGCGATTTTATGTAACAATGTTAAGATTCATAACTGATAGATTGAACATTGAGTTTAGTCATGATTTTATGGTTGATTACATTGAATTGGTGAAATAAATAGAAAAATAACCTCACTAGAATGTCCTTTGCCATGTTTGTTCGTTGGCGTCTTAAACTCTAAAATATACAGGAACACATAAAATAATTTTGTCTAAAAAAAGGCAAATTACTTATAGTATCTTCTTGTGTGCTTTAGCAAATGTGATTACTTTTAGCCTAAGAAAATATTAGAATAGAAATATTATTTCCTTGTAAGTTTCTGTTAGGTCCTTGTTTGTATATTGCGGTTTCTAGCTTTCTTATACTTTGTTATTCTTTGTTTGGTACACACATATATATATATATAAACATTTTATTATAAAATTATATAACTTTTTTCCTAATTTTATGAATACACTATTTGGATGTCGGGTCTCGGGTTCTTCAAATCTTCTGACGAACAATGTCCCATTGATGGGTTTATTCTAGGACTGACAAACGGGTCGGGTTAGAAAGGGTCATGAGTCAGAACGGGTCAAATTAAAAAATTGGTCGTTTTGGTTCAGGTCAAAAAAAAATCGGAAACTCGTCTCGTGAGGAAAAAATCAAAACAAAACAAAAAACAGAAAAAATCAAAACCGAAATGAAACCGAAAAAACCGACCATTACGAAACCCGTTATGTGCTAAAACTTGTCCCAACTCGAAACTCGTCAGTTCGGAAACTCGTATAGTCCCCAAAACCAAAACCGAATCTGTTTTGATCCAAAAACCCGTCCTGTGCGAAAACCCTTGCCGACCTGAAACCCGATCCGAACCGACCCCGTTCAGTTCCAAAACCCGGCCCGCCGCAAAACCTATCCTGGCCTGAAACCCAATCTGAACTCGTTTCGATCCTAAATTCGTTTCGTGCCATAACCGATCTCGTGTGGATACTTATGCTAGCTTGAAACTCGTTCTAGTCCGAAACTTGCCTCGTTTCTTTAAGACACTACCCACATCGATCAATATCTTTAAATTTGTTGACCCGCTATGAGTTATGACCCGAAAATAACAAGTTCAAATTTCGATCGACGCATTTTAACCTTTCTGATTAAAATATCTTACCCGAACGGACCAATAACCTCTAGTTTATCACAACCATTTTGGAACATAAAACTCGCGCGCGCGTACCAAAAGAAAACAAAAAAACAAAAAAAACCAATGTACAAATACTATATTATAAATACCCATAAAATGAGCCAAAGAGATATTGGTGAAGAGAGAGAATGGGAGATAGAGGGTGTGCAGAGGAGATGACTCCATTGAAACCACACTTTGTGCTCATTCATGGCTTAAGTGGAGGAAGATGGTGTTGGTACAAGCTCAAAAGCATGATGTGCAACTTTGGATATAATGTGACATGCATAGACCTCAAAGGGGCTGGCTTAGATCCCTCTGATTCTAAAACCATCCTCTCTTTTGATGAATACAACAAACCTCTCCTTGATTTCATGTCTAACTTGCCTCATAATGAAAAGTGTCGAAACACGAAATGAATCTTACCTGATCCATGACGATGTTTCCACGGATTTTCGAGATGAACGAACCACGTCTTGATCTTCTTCTTCTTCGGCTGCGCCTGTGACCTGCAATGTCGAGACCTGCAATGGTTTCGGGCGTGTGGAGGTGACTGCTAAGATATCCTGAGGATTTCTTGTTCACAGACACAAAAAGTGGTGGTGGCTCTTATTGAGCATGACCCATGATAAGGAGGTGGAGACCTCCTTATATAGAGTCTCATGGCCACCATCATGGTACCCTAATGGGCCTAGCCCAGTTAGGGTTACCTCCACAAAACCCCCTCAGCCCAATAACATTGTATTAGTCCATGCAATGAAATAAGCCAAACATAATAGATTTAGGGTCGTAGAACCGGGTTTTAGTACCATACCCCTACAAGCCCCCCCAAGTCCAGTGTTGCTCCTGGGCGCGCAAGCGTCTAGGTGGAGCGCTGGACTTTATAAGGTGTGAGGCGGTTTTTTCCCTTTTCTTTGGCCTTGTCTTTATTGTCTGAGTTTTGGGAGGTTTTCCCCATGATGGTGACAAGCTGTAAAAATAATGAAGCCTGCGCGTGAGGCGACTTACGAGCTATAATAATAGAGCCTGCGCGAGTGGCGACTTACGAGCTAAGAATAAAAAAGCCTGCGCGCGAGAGGCGTCTTACGAGCTGAGAATAATAATGCCTGCGCGCGAGAGGCGACTTACGAGCTAAGAATAATAAAGCCTGCGCGCGAGAGGCGACTTACGAGCTAAGAATAATAAAGCCTGCGCGTGAGAGGCGTCTTACGAGCTGAGAATAATAATGCCTGCGCGCGAGAGGCGACTTACGAGCTAAGAATAATAATGCCTGCGCGCGAGAGGCGACTTACGAGCTATAGCATAATAAAGCCTGCGCGTGAGGCGTCTTACGAGCTAAGAATAATAAAGCCTGCGCGCGAGAGGCGACTTACGAGCTAAGAATAATAAAGCCTGCGCGCGAGAGGCGTCATACGAGCTGTAGCACAATAAAGCCTGCGCGTGAGGCGTCTTAAGAGCTAAGAATAATAAAGCCTGCGCGCGAGAGGCGACTTACGAGCTAAGAATAATAAAGCCTGCGCGCGAGAGGCGTCTTACGAGCTGTAGCATAATAAAGCCTGCGCGTGAGGCGTCTTACGAGCTAAGAATAATAAAGCCTGCGCGCGAGAGGCGACTTACGAGCTAAGAATAATAAAGCCTGCGCGCGAGAGGCGACTTACGAGCTGTGAAAGTAATAAAGCTTGCGCGCGAGAGGCGTCTTATGAGCTTTGAGAATAATAATTGAGCTGGCGCGTGAGGCGACTTACGAGCTGTGAAAGTAATAAAGCTTGCGCGCGAGAGGCGTCTTATGAGCTTTGAGAATAATAATTGAGCTGGCGCGTGAGGCGACTTACGGGCTGTAAGAATAATAACAGCTTGCGCGCGAGGCGTCTTATGAGCTGTGAATAATAAAGCCTGCGCGTGAGGCGACTTACGGGCTGTAAGAATAATAACAGCTTGCGCGCGAGGCGTCTTATGAGCTGTGAATAATAAAGCCTGCGCGTGAGGCGACTTACGGGCTGTAAGAATAATAACAGCTTGCGCGCGAGGCGTCTTATGAGCCGTGTGAATAATAAAGCCTGCGCGTGAGGCGACTTACGGGCTGTAAGAATAATAACAGCTTGCGCGCGAGGCGTCTTATGAGCTGTGTGAATAAAAAAGCCTGCGCGCGAGGCGACTTACGGGCTGTAAGAATAATAACAGCTTGCGCGCGAGGCGTCTTATGAGCTGTAATAATAGTGGAGCTTGCGCGTGAGGCGGCTTACGAGCTACTTTATGTCACGCGCCACGTGCAGATGTTGCATGCGCGTGCGCGTAGACTTTGGTTTTGTGTTATGCGCCACGCGCAGATGTTGCGTGCGCGTGCGTGTAGACTGTGACATGTATGAGCATGTGATGCGTAAGCATGTGTAATATGCGTGAGCATATGTGATGCGTGAGCATGTGATGCGTAAGCATGTGTAATATGCGTGAGCATATGTGATGTGTGAGCATATGGTATGAGGATTCCCAACCCCTAAGTTTGGCGCGTAGCCATATGGGATATTATGAGGATTCCCAACCTTGAAGTTTGGCGCGTGGCCATATGGGATATTATGAGGATTCCCATCCTTGGCGCGTAGCCATATGGGATATTATGAGGATTCCAAACCTTGGCGCGTAGCCATATGGGATATTATGAGGATTCCCAACCTTGAAGTTTGGCGCGTAGCCATATGGGATATTAGGAGGATTCCCAACCCTGCAGTTTGGCGCGTAGCCATATGGGATATTAGAAGGATTCCCAACCTTGAAGTTTGGCGCGTGGCCATATGGGATATTATGAGGATTCCCATCCTTGGCGCGTAGCCATATGGGATATTATGAGGATTCCCAACCTTGAAGTTTGGCGCGTAGCCATATGGGATATTAGGAGGATTCCCAACCTTGAAGTTTGGCGCGTAGCCTGATGCGCGCATGCACGGCGATAGAGTGGTGACTCGCGAGTGCGCGTGCATGGCGGAGGTCTATTGCGCAAAACCCAGATGGTGGTTTCCGCGGCGGCACATGCACGGCTGCGGAGTGAGAACCCACGGGCGTGCGTACATGGCGGCGGAAGTCTGGTAATTTCTGGATCTGCAATTTAAGAGTCAGATCTGCAACTTTAGACCTAAAATCCAGGTCTGTAATCTAGACCTAGATCTGTAAATCAGATCTGGACAGATCTGAAGCCCGGAGCAGATTTAAAACCATCACAGATTCGGAGATCTGATCATTCGAATCACGGATTTTCCTTCTTGCCCAGATCTGGAAGCCTCTTTTTAGATCTATGGATCTTTTTGAGCTTTAATAGAACAAGCTTTGAAGCCTTTTTCTGTAAACTTCCAGATCTGTGTTTTTCTTGGGAGATATCTGACAGCCGGGATGAAGATCGAAGGGCAGTTCGTTGCCCTCCCACGGATGGCGCCAATGTCGAAACACGAAATGAATCTTACCTGATCCATGACGATGTTTCCACGGATTTTCGAGATGAACGAACCACGTCTTGATCTTCTTCTTCTTCGGCTGCGCCTGTGACCTGCAATGTCGAGACCTGCAATGGTTTCGGGGGTGTGGAGGTGACTGCTAAGATATCCTGAGGATTTCTTGTTCACAGACACAAAAAGTGGTGGTGGCTCTTATTGAGCATGACCCATGATAAGGAGGTGGAGACCTCCTTATATAGAGTCTCATGGCCACCATCATGGTACCCTAATGGGCCTAGCCCAGTTTGGGTTACCTCCACAAAACCCCCTCAGCCCAATAACATTGTATTAGTCCATGTAATGAAATAAGCCAAACATAACAGATTTAGGGTCGTAGAACCGGGTTTTAGTACCATACCCCTACAAAAAGGTACGGTTCTTCATGCGTTAGGTACACCATATATACTTGTGTTTGATGTTCTCAAGTTTGAGATCCTAACTAATATAGCATACCATAACATAAACCAATCATGTTGTTGAACAAGAGTATTTCCTACAGAAGAACCCAATTTTCCCATCACACTAACTTCAAAATCATGATATTTATTTATTTATTAAAATCATCGTTACAAGCATATCCAACAACGATTGCTAAAATAGTAATGATTATTACAGGTGATATTGGTAGGTCATAGTGCTGGGGGACTAAGCGTAACACAAGCAACTCACAAGTTTCCAAACAAAATCAGTCTTGTGATATATGTTGCAGCGACGATGCTTAAAAATGGATTCCTAACCGAACAAGACGTTAAAGATGTAAGATAAAGCCTTTTAATTTTTATTTAAAATTATATTGATTTTGCCTTTAAAGCCATGGTGGCTGATTTTCTGACCATTATAATTATAACTTCGCAACATGCCATAATTGTTTTCACTATTATATATCATATATATAGTTCAAAGTATAAATACATTTAACTAACCCTAATGCTCTTTTATTAGTTAAAACTAGTTTTAGAGCCCGTGACACACACAGGATAATTCAAATTATAAAACTATAAGTAAAACAAATAATTATATAGCATGTATGAAAAAAAATGTATTACATCTATGCTTGTATCTATACAATGTGTACATAAATTGATTTTATTTATATCACAAAATAATTTTTTTAAATAAACTTAATAAAAAAATACCCATACAAAAACGTACACGAGAATTCTTCTTTCTATTGAAAAATTCATTCTCAATGTTATATATGTATAATTGAAAGAATTTGGGTTATAAACCAATTTCGGAAATAAGACTTCTCATACGATAGTAGTTCTAACCACTCAGCCTAAATACAAAAGAGGCGTTACCTTTATTGATATATTTATCAATTTACCACCCATCAAAGGAAAGTAGAACATTAAATTGTAACAATAGATGTTATTCAAGAACTATATTTTTCTTAAGTACATTATAAAAAAGATTTTAATAAGTTTCAAAGGGCTTTTCAATTTTGTCATAATTACAACATAAAAAATAATATGTTAAATATTTTGTTTCATTTGAGCATAGTTTTGCATGACATGCTTCCCATACAATGTTCTGATCACCATTGAAGGAAAAAATTAATGTTGACATAAATATTTCAAATTTGATAAAAGTTACAAGTATTGATAGACACGGGGGTGGCATGTCGAAATTGTTCGCAATCTTTTCTTAAATTTTAATAGTTAGAGGGAAAAATAGTCAATTTGCCAAATCCCGACATTTTGATTATTTCAAAAAATGCCCTTAAAAATAAATTTGAAACCCGAATCATGTTTAAATTCTAACTTTCATACTTTTAACATTTTAAAGTCAACACTTTGAACCCATAACAAATTTGACGATAAATCTATTTTGCATTCTCTAACTTTTAAAAATACTCAACATTTTCATTTTTGACCCGTAACAAATTTTGACCTTAATGTAGTTAACTTGTATGAAACAATTTATTTACCAACTTTTGACCCATAAAATCAAATTTAAGTTCCACAAAAAACCCGAAACAATTTTCATTTGATAAACATGATTTGTTGTTGATTTTTGAAATTCATCAAGTATATTTTGAAATATATAGTAAAATAATATGTTAATATTTATATTTATAAAAATATATAGATATTATATAAATATAGTGTAAAAGGAAAGTGAATAATTATTGATTTATTACATATATTAGGGTATACTAGTTTTGGAGAGAAAAAAATTATGAGAATTAACCAAAGCATGACATATGTCTTAATTTATTTTACTTTATTAGAAAGGTAGATTTTAAAGATTAATTGTAATTTTGTTGTATTTTAAAAAGAAGATAATTTGGTATAATATTGAATTTGTACAAAATTTATATTTTAAGTCTAGATAACATATTATAAGTTGGAAATATGTAATATAAAGACAAATGTAAAAAAGGGTGTATGGCACTTTAGAATTGTGGGTTTTAGTGATTAGTAGATAATAATAGAGTGGAATTGTGGGTTTAGTAAAATTTCGTCTTTTATCTGGGGTAGAAACCGGTATATTGAAGACATTTTTATAAACTTTTTTTATTGTAATAATAATAATAAGCTATTTAGTCTGTAGTCGCTAAAAATTAAACTATATACTAAATTAGTATTTTGACAATACATATATGTAAGTATGTAACTACATTTGTTAGTTTATAAAACATTATAAAGAGTTTACAATGGAAAGTTAATCTAAGAAATAGAATATAAGTTTTCAAGGCCAATTTTCAATAACATTGAAGCAACAGATGCTTTTTAGAAGGAGTCAAGACAGAAAAGTCAATTCACGAGTGGGGAAGACAAATGTCGTGGATCTAACATATTAATATAGACAAACTGATGATTAAACATAGGCATTAATATTAAAATTTTTGTTTTATGTCAATAATTATGTAATAGGGAGTGCCTGATGAAGTCAAATGTAATGATGCTTATGGCTTGGAATTTGGGTTAGGCGTTAATCAGCATCCTACATTTGCAACTGTTAAAAATGAGCCACAACCTAAACTCCTATATTATACAATCCCTCCGGAGGTATCCATATTAACTTTTTCTCATAGACAAGCATCGGACCTTGACTGACCCTTTAATTTTGTTGGTCATTATGTAATTTGTAGGACATCACATTAAGTTCAATGGTTTCACGACCAGGGCCCGTTTGTGCAATAGTAAGTGCTCGATTCCCAGAAGGTGATAATGTATTGAAAAGGTGCCAAGGGTATACATTAAGACACTGTATGATGAAACGCTAAAGCCAAAGCAACAAGACAACATGATCGCAAAATGGCCGCCTTCACATGTTTATGATTTGGAGAGTGATCATGGCCCCAACTTCCCTTGTCCTTTTGCATTGTTCGGATTATTCGTAAAGATTGCAATTTCAATGGTTTGCACATAAATGCTTTTTATATAGTCAGACTTGACTTTTGTTTGGCTAAATATAATCTATAAGACAGACATTTATGTATTATTCTATTTTGATGCATTCTATTTTATAAAATAATGATAACTACTATTCACGTTATGTTGGAATTATTGTTATTCAGTTTTTTTTCTATTCCCTAATTCTTCCTAGGTTTCTTTTAAAATCTATTCATAGTTGGAAGGTAGATTTGATTCAATTCTTATTTATGAATTTCTCCGAATTCTAAAGACGACTCTAAAAAAGTTAAAAGACTAACTAATTTAGATAGTGATTAATCTTTGGCTCTTCATCCTCGTTAACTTTGTAAAGGATGCGATTCATTATTGTTTTGGCCTCCCCTTTGTCTCTAGGGACGGATATCACAACTTTGAGATGTTTAACGATTATAGGGCTTAATGTTTATCTAAACACTACATCAAAATAAATGTCACAAAGTTTGCTAGACGTTAACAAGTTTTGCATAGTCCTTAAACATAAAGCCACCTTGGAAAATCCAATATTTGCATAAGACAGAACACCACATCCATTTATTGATTATATGGCTTTGAATCCGAATCTTTGATCCAACTTCTTTCTATAGAACTCCCCAACAAGGGTGTAATATCCCAAAATTCCAAGGTATTTATATAAGAACTTAAAGACTTGCAAAAATACAAGTATGTTCAAAACTGAGGTATGAGACATAGTAATGTTATCTAAACTTTTAAGTTGGAGCTTAAAAGATAGAACCGTAGTTGAGGGAGTGTTAATGGGTTTCTTTAAATTTGTAATAACTTACTTATTATGAAACATTAAGGACCAAAGAAGTTGATTGAGCAAATTGATTTCTGACTTGGCTAACAAAAGGGTGTCCCACGCTTATTTCGTTTGTGAGTTTCAAAATCAAAACTTGATACTCGAACTAGAAGTGGAAATAAGGTTTGTAGGAACAATCAATCATCCTTTAGGAGGAAGAGCAGTTGGCAATACATTTTTAACCTAGAACTCCCTATTTTGAGTTGGATGTGAGTTTTTTTGACATGCGAATAGAAATGTAGAAATTATTAATCATTAGGTTAGATATGATTAACCTAAGATTATATGATAGTTCAAAATCACTGAACCTCATATTTAAGAACTAAATATTTGTAGAGGTGCAAATCCTAACCGATTAACTGAAATCGGCTGGAATCCGAAATCGGCTATTAATCGGTATAGTAGAAAGTAGTTTGTAACCGATATTAACACTAGCCTATGAACCGGCTATGGAATTTCACATATGAACCGGTTGATTTTAATAGTTTAATAATGTTATTGTTAATAATTTAAATTTAATAGGCTTCTAATTTTAATCGGTTGATAATCGAAGCAAACCATTTATATATGTTATAAGGTTTCCACTTTAAAACCTTTTAGGAACCGTAACCATCTATTAACAATAACCAGTTACGCATACCACTATTTTCAAAATCGGCTAACTAGTATTTGCACGTCTATATTACTGTTTTGGGCTAGTTGTGTGAATTAGTTAGGTTACATCAGAGCCTAATCCATTATAGCCCATACCTTCAAAATAATATTTCATTAGTCAATACTAAGTAGACTTAATAATTAATATGCTACCACATCACCAGCATATCTTGTCAAACTATTCCTTCTTCTCCGGCCACCCAAATCCCCGGCGATGGCACCGTCATTTATTTTCTTCGTTTAGAGTAATTGTTGATATGTAGAAACTTGAAAGCTAAATGTATTATTGTTAGTGAAAATTGAAGACCAATTTTTCCTCAATTCCTTAGTCCTTAAAATATATACTAACTAAACTTCAACCAGCATCAAGCTATCAATCTTTCTTTTATGTAATTGAAAGCTTATTAAATGATGTAATCGTTGAAAACGATGACACAGAAAGAAAAGAGAAATGAAACAGAGAGAAATTTTTATTATCTCAAAATGATATTACCAAAATAAGAAACCTACATATATACACAATACATACACGGTGTATCTGTATGTACGGTGTGTAAGTTGCACGTCGTATAACATACACAGCGTATATGTTGTATTCATAGCGTATATGTGTTATACGCTCACCCCCCTTCAAGTTGGAGGTTGAGAAAATTCCAAATTGCATAAAAGCGAGTGAAAATGAGGCCTTGGTAAGCTCTTTTTTGTGTTCATATGCACCAAAGTCACAAGGCCCTCTTGTAACTTCTTGCAAACAAAATGGCAATCAATTTCAATGTGCTTAATCCGCTCATGAAAGGCATGATTCTTGGTAATATAGATTGTAGCCTGACTATCACATTTGAGTGTGACAGGAGTAATGTTAGGAATATTGAATTTCGAGAGATGTCTTGTCAACCATGAAAGTTCGGCAGTGACACGGCGAAGAGATCGGCACTCGGCTTCAGCTGAGCTCAAAGAAATAGTAGGTTGCTTCTTAGATTTCCAAGAAATTGGAGAGTCCCCAAGTAAAACATAAAAACCACTGACCGATCGATGAGTATTAGGACAAGTTGCCCAATCCGAATCACAGAATGCCTGCAAACCAAAGGAATGATTGTTGTTGAAGAATAATCCTTGAGAGAAATTTCCCTTGACATATGAAAGAGTGTGTAGTGCTGCATTCCAATGAGACATCCTCGGATCTTGCATGAATTAACTCAAAATTTTAACAACAAAAGCAATATCAGGTCTTGTGTGAGTAAGGAATTAAGTTTACCTACAAGTTTTCTATATTGTAAAGGTTCATCAAGAACAAGTCCCACATGAGCTTTAAGTTGTAGATGATGAGGAAATAGAGAGTTGGTGGCAGAAATATTGGAAGTGTCACATTCGGAAAGCATGCCCTTAACAAACTTGCGTTGACACATGATAACACCTTTTGTAGTGTAAAGAACCTCCATTCCCAAAAAATAATTGAGACTTCCCATATCTTTGATTTTGAAAGATAAATCCAGGAAATTCTTGAGATTATTGATCTCTTCTAAATTGTTCCCAGTAACTACAATGTCATCGACATACACAGCGACATAAACCACTGATGATCCCATAGACTTTGAAAACAAAGAATGATCATTCTGAGAACCCACATACCCTCTTGACTTTAAAGCGGAAGACAATTTCCCATACCATTGTCGAGAAGGCTATTTCAAACCATATAAAGAATTGTGAAATTTAAGCACCGTTTATCAGGAAGCTGCATACCAGGTGGTGGCAACATATAGATATCCTCATCTAAATCCCCGTGAAGAAAGCATTGTTAACATTAAGCTGAAAAAGAGGCCAACTTCGTTTTGTAGTGACAACTACAAGGCTTTGAATGGTGGTCATCTTGATAACAGGAGAAAATGTTTCATTATAATCAATTCCCTATTTTTAAGTATCGCCTCTCACCACCAATCTTGCTCTACAATGCTCAACCGTTGATGTGCTAAAAGTAGTTATAAAATTATGAACCAAATTTACGCTAATCTAGACACTAAGTAATAATTCTAGACTTTTAACTTAACTAAAACTACTAACCGGCAAGTGAACCGGTCGACTCTAGTACAGTTAAGTAAGTCCGGATATCGAACCCACGAGATTCTTTAAATTACATTTAACTAGCTAATTAGACTCGACTAGCTGACACGACTATTTGTTTATTTGTTTTAAGGGGGTTTTCAATTAAAATACTAAGATTATACTACTTATTAAAACTAATTAAGAAAAACAGGTAATTTAAATGAAAGACAAGTTTGTTGATTTTAATCAAATGATGATGAAAAACTACCTAGGCTAGAATCCCCTAAGTTTCAGTTGTCAATTAACCGAGAAAATATTTAGTTATGGAACTGAGATCGTAAAATAGACGCTTAAAATAAAACCCGAACAGGACCCTTGACCATTCTCAAGAAGACACCTATGGGTTTCTAATAAGTTTTAACGCACACCAGTTTTAAAAATCAAGTTTCCTTACGGTCACCTAATTAATTATGAACTAGTTCCTTTATACTGAAATCCTACCTTACAATGCGGAAATCAAAGGCAATTTAATATATTTAATTGACTCGATAGACAAAATTAACCAATCAAACCTAGACAGACTCCTTACGAAGAACTAAATCTAACAAGCTTGCTCAACAAAGACCTATCAATAACCTAGCACCTTACAGCTTTTTAGGTTTGCAGCACACTTAGATATATTTGATAATATTATTCCTATGATCTTATTGCAAGTCAATCATGAAATAGTCAAAAACACAAAGTAAATGACCTTATAGCAACCTATCATATGATAAATAATAATCAAGGCAACTATGGAATAATAACAACCAATTAAACAACCATAAACACACATATGCATCAATTTAATATAATTAAACCTTTTAACTAATTCATAAAACCATAAAGATAAATAATTCCTAAATAAATATCAAACGTCAACAAAGGTTCATCAAATGCCTTGATAGTCTATAACGTCTAGCCAAGCATCGTAAAATCAAATGAAATAGTTATAAAGGAATTCATGGTGAGAATAATAGAAACAAAAGAAAATAAGCGATAAAACCCGTATTCTTTGTCTTCAATCGATAAGGACTTCACTGGATGTTCCTAGCCTTCAAACCTTCATTAACTCCTCACATGAGCTCCAATTTTCGTCCAAAACGGCTGGTGATCGCAAGGTATGCTTAGGGTTCAGTTTAGGGGTGTTTATATAGGTTTCCAAGGCCCCAAACCCATAAATTCGTGGAAGATTCTAGAACCGTGGGTCAAGGCGCCGCGTGGGCATCACTAGCCCCTGTGGTCGCGTGGCGCGGCGTTTAAGGAAGGGGGAGGCCGGCCGGTTCGGTTCAGTCCGGTTTAATCCTGGTGCGTTCCGGTTCGATCCTGATCCCTCCGGTTCTTCGGTTTGGCTTGTTTTAGCTCGTTTTTCCGCCCTTTTTAGCCATGATCAAGTCTCGGAACCTACATGACACAATTAAGTTAGTAATATACAAATTCTAATAAAAACCAAAGAAAAACTAATAAAATATTAAATAAATTATACACGGGATTTATATACTTTTAGCGTTATATCAACTGTCCCATATACTTTGTGTTTAACTTTAAACACTCATTTGTGTTTAATAGCATTCTTTCCAAGAAAAAGAGAAACAATAACCCAAGTATTAGTTTTTTCAAGAGCCTGAAACTCAGCTTTCATGGCATCTTGCTATTCAGGATTGCCGGCAGCTTCCTTATACGAAGTAGTCTCATGTAAATCAGAGATTGCTAGAGTGAGAGTCTGACTAGAAGGAAGAAGACGAGAAGAACATCAAAAGATAGGAGAGGAGCATGCATTCGTGATAGTATGGAAACAATGATGAGAAGATTCAGAGTTATTACAAACATAGCATTTAAGTATGAGGGCGGAACATAAATTCTTGAAGATCTTCAAAGAGTTTCAGTAGGATCATTAGGAACAGAAGATGGAGAATCAGGAAGATGAGCAGGAAGAGGAACAGAGGATGGATCATCAAAAAATTGATTGATGAGAATGATAGATGGGAAATTAAACTTTCTTTGGATTTAGTGATCGAAGGAAATAAAGATTCAAAGAAAACAAGGTCTCTTGATATGATAACCTTGTCCATGTCAAGATCATATTGTTGGGTTTTAACATGATTATCAAAGTCATAAAACACCAATTTTATGAAAACATAGCGGAAATTAGTTTTAAATCTTGTTAATATGAAGTGTACAAACCAATTTTATACATGCAAAACCCAAGCCCGGATCCAAATACGAAATACATACTATCAAACACATGCATGTCACTAAGGGTCCATGCATGTAAAGACTACCTTTCAAGTAGCGAAACCGGGTGAAGGAGAGGATGATTAAAGGCAAGAACTTGAATATGGAAGCTCCTCAAGCTAGCATACCCCAAGCCTCCGACAATACACCTTCGTAGCAAGGATTTTACACTCTTGAAAAACCTTATTCTTGTTCCCTTCCTTTTGCCGAATTCAATGGAGGAGGAAGAAGAGAGAAAAGGTTTTTGTTACTTGTAAAATTATGAGTGTGAAAGAGAGAGATTTTTGTTTTGTCTTCAAGGCACCACCCAAGTACCCAATAGAAAGACTTGCATATACCCACTATGTTTTAAATAATAATAAAATATTCATTGTGTTATAAAACATATACTGTGTCATACACACTTATACTGTGTTATACACAATGCCCGTATTGTGTTATACACAATGCTTATATTATGTTATACACAATGCTTATATTGTGTTATACATAATACTACATTATAGGTAACATGCTAGGTAACATTTTCACATATTTTTACTTAACCATCTTAAATAACACTATGGAATGCTCTCTCTCAAAGTATAAATCATCCATATGATTTATTCATTTCACAAGTATATTGTATTTAGAAACCCTTTCCAAATAACATAAGTGTTAATATTTATTTACTTATGATCATATCATATATAAACAAATATAATTGGTGTTTGTCTAGCTTGTTATTGGGTATGGACCGACTTGGATCATGACGTACTAGCCACATCAATGATAATATGTGTCTTGGGCATACCGAGTCCAACAATCTCCCACTTGCACAAGATACATAGAAGATTGATGCAAGTAGAAAATACCGCCTAACTATGGTTTACTACCACTAATACGCATGACGAAGTGCCATTCAATAACATCATCCCCTTCAAGTCCCTTACTTGAAATGATTTAGGTGAAATTATCATTTATCCTTTTGCCTCAGATGTCATGTCAAATCCAAAGACACAGAGTGATCATTCTCTGTTGATTTAACTTAACGGGCCTTAGACATCTTACTCTCAACGAATAAGAGGGACAAATCCCCTTTTAACTACATACGTCTCTCACAATCACCTTGTACTAAACCTGATCTTAGCCTTATGTACTGTCATCTTTCAGAGCAGCGAAGAACTAAGTCAAAGTATAATATTTGGTGAATATCAAGACCCAATATGTATTTCAGGTCGGAGAATACCATGATATTCGTCTTTACTCAAATTTTACTTATGATCAATCACAAGGATTCCATGTAGTAACATTGAGGGCGGGTCAATCCAGTATTTATATCCCATAAATATCTATGAACCTTGGCAGCAAACCTTGCTCTATATTCATACCTTATGAATATCCACCAATCTAAGTTCATAATAGTCTTACCTTCATATTTGTTCCCACAAATATGAGCGACTATGGACATTTAGAATAAGTAACTTATTCATGGATTTAAACATGCTAAAATGGAACATAACTCAAAATGTCATAATCATAAACCATAATCATATGAATGAATTAAAATAACAATTGTTCCGATATTCAAATACAAAATTCGATCATATCCAATCACTAGAATATCGAAGTCCTAAGGCACAAGTATGACCCTCATGCTTTGGCCTTTCAAGGAGCTTCATGAGTGGATCCGCAATGTTTTGATCGGTGTGAACTTTGCGAATACATATTTTCCTTTTTCAACTTCATCCCTTATGTAGTTGAATCTCCGCTCAATATGCCTTGTCTTTTGATGTGCACGAGGTTCCTTGATTTGAGCAATCGCACCCTCGTTGTCACAAAAGATCTCTAGAGGGTCCTTAATGGTATGGACCACCTCTAAGTCGGCAATGAATTTCCTAATCCACGCAGCTTCTTGAGCTGCCAATGAGGCGGCGATGTATTCCGATTCTGTGGTGGACAATGCTACCACATCTTGTTTTGAGCTCTTCCAAGAGACTGCCCCACCATTCATAACGAAAACATATCCCGATTGTGATCAAGAATCATCTCGATCAGTTTGGAAACTCGCATCCGTGTAACCCTTTACAACGAGTTCCTCCTCACCCGAACCGTATATTAGAAACATATCCTTAGTCCTTCTAAGGTATTTCAATATACTCTTAACCGCCATCAAATGGCTACTTCTTGGATTATGTTGGAATCTACTTGTCATGCTTAAAGTGCATGACACATTCGGTCTAGTATATACCATTGCATACATGATGGACTCAATAGCCGATGCGTATGGGATTCATTCATTTTCTCTTGCTCATCCTTTGAGCTTGGACATTGAGATGCACTCAATATCATTCCTCTTTGAATAGGTACCAAACCTCTCTTAGAGTTCTCCATCTTGAACATTTTCAAGATTTTGTCAATGTATGCACTTTGGTTTAAACTTATTAACCACCTTGATCTATCCCTATAGATCTTTATTCCCAAAATATAGGCGGCTTCACCAAGATCCTTGATAGAAAAACAACTTCCAATCCATGCTTTTACACCTTCCATGGTTGGAATGTCATTCCAAAATAGTAGTATGTCATCAACATACAATACTAAGAAAGTGATAATGCTCCCCCCTAGCTTTCTTATACACACAAGCTTCATCACCATTCTTGATGAATCCAAATTTCTTAACTTCTTCATCAAAACGGAGATTCCAACTTCTAGATGCTTGTTTCAATCCATAGATTGATTTCTTTAACTTGCATACTTTTTTAGGATGTTGTGGATCGACAAAACCTTCGGGAGAAAAAGTTTCATCATAGTCAACCCCTTGAGTTTGAGTGAAACCTTTTGCTACAAGTCTTGCTTTATAAGTATCCAAGTTTCCATGCATATCGGTTTTCTTCTTGAAAACCCACTTACTTCCAATTGGTTTGGAATTAAGAGGTGATACAACCAAATCCTATACTTGGTTGTCATGCATGGATTGCATCTCAACGTTCATGGCTTCAAGTCATTTGTCACAATCGGATTGTGACATCACGTCACGGTATGTGGTGGGTTCGTCCGAATCTACCACATAGCACCCATCCATGAAAAATCCATATCTTTCGAGTGGATGACAATTCTACCGGACTTGCAAACGTTTTGTGTGTTTTGATCAACCATTTGATCATTTTCAACAACCTCTTGTTGATTTCTAGTATCAACCAAACGTGCATCGACTTGTGGTTCTCGATCCTCCTCGAGTTCCACCGTTCTACTAGTACATTCCATAAGAAACTTAGTTTCCATGAACTCGGCCTTTCGAGCAATGAACACCTTTTGCTCGGTTGGGTTGTAGAAATAATATCCCATGGAGTCCTTGGGATATCCTACAAAGACACACTTAGTAGACCTACTTTCAAGTTTGTTTTGGGTGTTGTTCTTGACATAAGCCTCACAACCCCATACATTTAAATATGATAACGATGGAGGCCTTCCATTCCATATTTCAAAAAAGGTGTCTTGTCCACTATCTTGGTTGGGGCCATATTTAGAATACGGGCCGCGGAGAGCAAATCGAAACCCCAAAATGATAGAGGCAATGTGCTTCTAGCCATCATAGATCGAACCATATCCAATAGAGTTCGATTCCTCCTATCGGACACACCATTGTGTTCTGGTGTTTCGGGCGGAGTAAGTTGTGAAATCATCCCACAACTCCTAAGATGATCTTGGAAAGTATCATTTAGGTATTCACTTCCCCTATCCGAACGAAGTACTTTGATGGTTTTATTGAGTTGATTTTGTACTTCATTTTGGAAGACTTTGAACATTTCAAAGGCTTCATCTTTGTGTCTTAACAAGTACATATACCCATAACGACTATAGTCGTCAATAAAGGTAATGAAGTATCTTTCACCATTCCTTGTCATTGTCTTAAAAGGACCACATACATACGAATGTATGATACCTAATAAGTCTTTTGCCCTTTCGTTTGTTCCACTAAAGGGGTACTCGGTCATGTTTCCTAACATACAAGACTCGCATTTATCAAATGAATCATCACTTGATTCCAAAAGACCATTCTTTTGAAGTGTATCTATGCGATCTTTGTTTATATGACCAAGGCGATAATGCCAAAGATAAGTCTTACTCAAATCCATTTTGAGTTTCTTGGTGCTTGATTGGTATAACGTGTTATCAAAGGATGTGTTATCATGAACTAATTCATAAATGCCATTAGATGGCATTGATTTAAAATAAAAGACATTATCCATGAAAACACAAATACCATTGTCTACAAATTTAAAATCAAACCCATATTGTCTTAACAAATAAACGGAGATAATGTTCCTAGTCAAACTAGGAGCATACAAAATGTCTTTCAAAATAACTTCCAAACCATTTGGAAGCTTCATTGTGTAGTCTCCTCGGGCTTCGACAACAAACTTTGCTCCGTTGCCCATAAAGAGACTAATATCTCCTTTCTTAAATTCTTCATTTCCTTTGAACCGCTGCAATAAATTGCAAATATGAGTTCCACATCCGGTATCCAATACCCATGTGTTAGAGGAAATAATATTAAGATCAACATGAATCATGAAAGTTGTACCCGAGGTTTGCCCTGTATCCCTCTTAGCTTTCAACTCTTTGAGACGGGTTGGACAATTCCTCATCCAATGGCCAATCTCCCCACATCCAAAGCATGGATCCTCCAAGCTAACCTTTAGCTTCTTTGGTTTGGGTGGTTCCACATTAGCCTTTCCCTTGAACTTACCCATGTGCTGTCCCTTGCCTTTGGCAACCTTTACCTTGGGTTCCGGGTGATGCCTCTTCCTATTGCCTCCCTCATTGATCGTGAGAACGGGTAAAACCTTTTTACCCATTCCCGTCTCGGCCGTCTTAAGTATTGTGTGAAGCTCACCAATGCTTTTGTCCCATCCATTCATATTGTAATTCATTACAAAAGTCTCAAATTTCTTGGTTAACCCATTTTGGATCAAATCCGTGGCTAACTTTTTTGAGATGGGACAATTAAGGCGCTCGAGACGATCAATGTGGCTTTTCATCTTAAGTACATAAGATGAAACCGATTGGGTTTCCTCCATACGACATGCATGAAGCGCTCGAACCGTTTCGAAGCGTTCTACCCTAGCTTGTGTAAGTAACATTTCCTTAAGTTGGGTGACCATGTCATATGCCCCATGAAGTTCAAAATCCTTTTGAATCTTGGGAATCATAGTTCCCAACATGAGGCAAGAAACTTGCACTGAATCCTCATTGTGCTTAACCCAATCGTTATGGTCTTGGACATCGTCAACACTAGGTTCATCGGGAATAGGCTCGTCTATTACGTAGTATTTCTTTTCTTGATTGAGAACAATTCTCAAGTTTCGATACCAATCCATAAAGTTGGTATAGTTTAGACGATCCTTATCAAGAATAGACCTTAGTGATAGGTTATTAACGTGTGGAATAATAACGTTAGGTGGATTGTTGATTGCGACCATCTACAAATATAACAAAGCTCAGTATTTTCGATATCAATTAAATATAATCGTTAATACCCTTTATGTCTCCAAGACAATTAATGATTAAAATCTAGAACCCAACGTTACATTCAAATAGTAGGTAGGTGACCTTTATCCTACTATCTAAATTAACAAGGTAGTCAACGTTTGACGATTGCAACCCATTGCAACTTCTAGTTTTATGGGATCGGTTAAACATCTCATGTTTAGTTGGCATGTCTAATCCCATCAACACCATTGTACACCATGTTTCGGTGACCCTATTCACATGGTTTCCAATTTAAGTCGTCCTACTTATACACACATGTGAGTTTACACATACAAGTGGTTAGGTGACCTTTATCCCACAAATTTGGCAAACCCATCTCAAACTCACAAGTTTCCTCCAACATGGTTAGGTGACCTTTATCCCATATCGAGTTCCCAAGTGATTCGAGTGTTGTATAAAAGGATGGTGTTCGACTTATTTTATAAAAGGGATTTTCGTTTTCTAAATTCTAGATTGGAAAACGTTTTTATGTACCTTCCATTTGCATGCATTCAAATGTATGGTACTTAGTTGAAAAACCCATTTTCGAAGTTCTTATTAATAAAACCCATTTTATTATGAAATCATTAGACTTTAATAAAACCAACTTTTATTACCTAACGATTTCTAAGGAACCAATTTTATGATAGTTGTTGATTTTAAGTAGTTAGCAAACCATATTGCAATAATACAAACAAAAGTAAATCAACCACACAAGCCTAAAACACACAACCATAAGTTCATAACCATAGCCTCCTAATATTGACTACACTTGTTGACCTAAACAAGTTTGTCAAAAAGTCTCTCCTAAGGGACTCAAAAGGAGATGTACTTGTGTCGGTGAACTCCCACTTGATCCCACATCCAAATGCTCCAAGTGTTCACCCCCGTGTTGTGGTTTCCATCATTTTATTTGGGCTTCCCTCTTTGCATCTTCTTTTACAAAAATATATCCTAATACATTTTTCTCTAGTAAAAGAAATGCATCTAATCTACTTATTATTACAAACCAAATGAATGAATATAAATATTACAAACCCAATTAAAATATTACAACCATATCGAATGAACAAACAACCATTTGAATGAACAAACATCACAACACAAACATTCAACCAAACACAAGGCCATGGCTTGGTTATGAACATCCAACACATATCCATATATGCAATAACACAATGACCAAAATGGTTCTCCTTCACCTCTTAAACTTTCGGCCATAGCATAACCAAACCGAAAGTTTCGGGTTTTGTCCAAACAACACGATCAATCATCCAAATGACTTAGTTTTTCAAGATTGCCGCTTGCATGTAAAGTATAACCTTGAAAAACCATGGTGTAACCAAAACCCCTAAAATTTTCGGCCATATGGTAAAACCCCACCATAAACCCGAAAATTTTTGGGTCTAATGAAGCATGCATCCGTATAAGCGGCTCTTGATGCCATTGTTGGGTTTTAACAAGATTATCAAAGTCATAAAACACCAATTTTATGAAAAACGCAATGGAAATTAGTTTTAAATCTTGTTAATATAAAGTGTATAAACCAATTTTATACATGCAAAACCCAAGCCCGGATCCAAATACGAAATACATACTATCAAACACATGCATGTCACTAAGGGTCCATGCATGTAAAGACTACCTTCCAAGTAGCAAAACTAGGTGAAGGAGAGGATGATTGAAAGGCAAGAACTTGAATATGGAAGCTCCTCAAGCTAGCATACCCCAAGCCTCCGACAATACACCTTCGTAGCTAGGATTTTACACTCTTGAAAAACCTTGTTCTTGTTCCCTTCCTTTTGCCAAATTCAATGGAGGAGGAAGAAGAGAGAAAAGGTTTTTGTTACTTGTAAAATTAGGAGTGTGAAAGAGAGACATTTTTGTTTTGTTTTCAAGACACCACCCAAATACCCAATAGGAAAACTTGCATGTACCCACTATGTTTTAAATAATAATAAAATATACATTGTGTTATAAAACATATACTGTGTCATACACACTTATACTGTGTTATACACAATGCCCGTATTGTGTTATACACAATGCTTATATTATGTTATACACAATGCTTATATTGTGTTATACACAATACTACGTTATAGGTAACATGCTAGGTAACATTTTCACATATTGTTACTTAACCATCTTAAATAACACTATGGAATGCTCTCTCTCAAAGTATAAATCATCCATATGATTTATTTATTTCACAAGTACATTGTATTTAGAAACCCTTTCCAAATAACATAAGTATCAATATTTATTTACTTATGATCATATCGTATATAAACAAATATAATTGGTGTTTGTCTAGCTTGTTATTGGGTATGACTCGACTTGGATCATGACGTACTAGCCACATCAATAATAATATGTGTCTTGGGCATACCGAGTCCAACACATATAATCTATAAGCCTTTTTACCAAGTGGGAATTCCGGAAAAACACAAGGCACAACCCTTGGTTTGAATTTATCTCTTCCATGAGACAATGTGGATAAGTAAGACAACCAAAAGATTTTGTTAGAAAAAATAAATAAAGTTGTAATAATCATGTCCTTGATTAAGCGATATCACAGCCTTTTTCCATCAAACAAAGGACCGTTGCAGCCCAAGATTAAGGAATCCACAACCTTTTTATTGTATTTCCTTTATTAGATGATTTGTCTGTGTATTTATTTTGTATCATTTTCCTTTTAAACATAACAAACATAAGAAAATAAAAACAATCTTTGAATTCCATTTGATAATATGGTATCAACGCAGTGAACGATTCTAAGGATCTGTTCATTGTTTGTGTTACCCATCATTTACCAATTTCTGTTCATCACCAAACCTAAATCACCATGTCTAACAAAGACGATTCAAGTGGTATTTATGATCTTTCGATCCAAATTGCAAACCTCCTAAAAGGTGGTCTCAACCCAACTCAACATCAGAAATAAACCTCAGGAATTAAATCATATTCACAGAGCATGGAGGCCGGACCAAGCAAATCTAAAGGATTAGGGTTAATATAAAAAAGAAGTCGTTGGTCAGACCACAGGTGGAAACCGATTGGGTCATCATCCCGGGTAGATAAGTTAGGATTGAGATGTACCCAGTGCGAGATGCCAAACCACACAAAGGAACGATGCTTCAAGCTCGTCGGGTTTCTGGAATGGTGGAATGGCGGCTACCAAAAGGGTAACAAGAACAGGGGAAAGGCGGATGCCACCTTCGGACACTTAGAGGCTACCAGAGATGGCGGCGACCGACTGGACTAAGTAGAATGAAAAAGCAGATTCAGTGGAATTGCATCTAGTGGAGAAGACGATTGCACCGATCAACATGCTGCAATTGGTAAAGGTAACATGTTTGAGGACTTAAGCTTAAACCCTTCACTTTGCAATCTTAATTTTTTAGACCCCCATGTTCTAGAAGTTTGGAATAAACCCCTTCAAGAACTAATCAAATTTGATAATGACCAAGTTTATAAATGTTTTAGATATAAGGACTTTGTTTCTTTTAAAATTTTAATCATAAACGTCAGATGCTTATAAATGTTTCAAAAATAAAGAATCTGTTTCTTCAAAAAAATTTTAACATAAAACATCAGATTCTATTTTTCTAAATAGTAACAAAAATAATAATATGGGGTGGCATAGAATCGAAAAAGAAATACTAGAACCCGTTGGGCAAGTTAATATGGCTAGCATATGTGAAAATTTAGATACATCTTGGATATTTGACTGTGGTGCTACCGTCACCATGACTTTTGAACTGTCTGACATAATTTCAAAATCTAAGACCAAATTAATCATATCAAAACTGCCAATGGGGGAATAGTTCCCGTAAAAGAAGGGGGAACTATTGAAATATCGCCCACGTTAAAACTTTCAAATTTTCTTTACGTCCATTCCTTGTCACATAAACTTTTATCCATTAGCCATCTGACAAAAGAATTAAACTGCACAGTATTAATGCACCCGACCTTCTTTATCTTACAAGGTATTAGGACGGGAGCGATTATTGGGCATGGAACTGAACGTCAGGGATTTCACTATGTGGAATAAGTGACACGTAATAGTACTGTGATGCTTATTTTAATGAAAAGAATTGTTTTTAAGTTTAATTATTTTTATGAGTGTTTTGAATGATTACCAACTGTGGGGTTCCCGGGATTCGGGGCCTTACAGGATACCAACAAAGCAACCCCGTTCATACGTTATTCCTCAAACGAAAAGGTAAACTTGTGACTTGTTTAATTATATCTGCTGATGACATGATCATTATAGGTAACGATGAAGAAGAAATGAAGAAATTGAAAGCAAACTTGTTCACAGAGTTTGAAATGAAGGATTTGGGAAGGCTTAAATACTTTATTTGAATCGAGGTACTAATATCGAAATGAGGTATCTTTATATGCTAGAAGAAATACATTCTTGACCTGCTTGCTAAGACAGGAATGATTGATTGCAAGCCTGGCGATACACCAATAAGGGTGAACCATAAACTCCATATGGCAGAGGAAGTTGGGTTAACAAACAAAGAAAGATACCAAAGCCTGGCAGGTAAACTAATATACCTTTCACATACTCGTCTTGATATTGCTTATGCAGTTGGAGTGGTTAGCAAGTTTATGCACCAACCTCTAGTAGCACACATGGAAGCAGTAATGAGGATCATCAGATACCTCAAAGGAATAGTAGGCTATGGAGTTCTCTTTCAACAAAACAAACATCTGAAGGTCCAGTTATATACTGATGAAGACTGGGCGGGAGATAAAGACGACTCAAGATCTACATCAGGATACTTCATTCTGGTTGGTGGCAACTTGGTGACTTGGAGAAGCAAAAAGCAGAAAGTGGTAGCTTTATCCAGCGCTGAAGCTAAATTCAGAGGTATTGTGCAAGGCGTGGCAGAAGTCATATGGATCCGTAAACTTTTGACTGAGATCGGGTTCCCTCCAACCGAAGCAAGTAAGATTATGTGTGACAACAAAGCTGCAATACAAATTTCAGAGAATCATGTCCAAGATGATTGTACAAAACACATAGAGGTTGATCGAAACATTATCAAAGAAAAAATTGAAGGTGGAATTATACAGTTACCAATTGTCCGATCAGAAGACCAATTAGCAGATATATTAACAAAGGCTGTCAATGGAAGAATATTCAGTAATTGTCCTGGCAAGTTGAGTATTGGAGACCCTACTACTCAACTTGAGGGGGAGTGTTAGAAAAAATAAATAGTAATTGTTTTGGTCAAAAATTAACAATGATGATTTTGTAACCAAGTTAGTAAATGGGACTTGGTGCTTGTTTGAAATGAATATAAAACTGCTAGAACACAGAGATTTGTTTCGAGGAAAAAATTCGTTATCCTGAGGATAATAAGAAAAAAATCCCGGGTGGTGAAAACTATCACCACCAGTTTATTAATAACAAAAAGTGGTTACAAGTGGTGGAGCTTAAACTGGATCGTGTTACAGAATGCGAGTACTAGTAAGTCTCATGTGCTAAGAGTGTGTGTAATATGATCCGAGTAGTGCTCTATTTATATACAAAATCATAGCTAACTACCGTGCCTATGAATTAGGAAATAATAGACTAATTCCAATTAGCCGTTAATACCTTCATTAAGCACGTTTCCTTTTTGAACACTTTCTATTAACGGTAACTCCGGGTCTTCGGTAAATCGCCATAAATCTTTTGACCTGTTAAACAAGGAAAGATGGCGAACAATTTGTTAGTTATGTAATAGATCTAGGATACCTGTTACCTTGGAGGATACCGTGTCTTGAAGTTATCCTGAACATACCACTTGCCCAGTATACTAAAAATCCGAGCCCTAACAATTGTCCCCAAATTTAACAGCTGTAGATATGGATTATAGATGTAAAATTTTTGAATTTTGAATTTCTGCCTGTGTGATGGATCTCGTTGCAAGTGTCACGCATCCTGGCAATTTGCTAACCCCTAGATTGTCCATATAACTACCCGGATAATACTTTCATCCATTGTTCCCTTTATCCAGGCAATGTCTTCTTTCTTTCTCTTCTTTATCTTCACGAAACCAAGGATCCTAAGCTTCACCCTTCTGGTATTGAGGATTTTGTGTCACAAAATATTCTTGCTAGCCCCGCGAGTGAGATATTTAATAACATTGACATTATGAATCTACAGTCTCGAGGTTGTTTCCCTCCGGGGACTGTTTTCAGACCTTTTGACCCAGCCATTTTATCTGACCTTGTTTCGAAAACATGGATTTGCTTTCCATACCTACCTTTCAAGATTGGCTTGTCTTACCCTTTTCCTCCTTTCACCGCTGAGTTCTTTAATAGGACTAGATTGAGTTTTATCCAAACCATGCCCATGGTTTGGAGAACTTTATTCACGTTAGAAAGACTGATCGCCGACCATGCCCTTGACTTCACGCTTTCTAAACTTGTCTTCGTCTATGACCTCTGTTGCCACGGCTCCTCAAGATACCTTCTCAAAACCAAATCTGGTCGAAACCCACTCGTTTTGAGAAATACCCAAAACAATGACCAATGGAAGAAGCAATTCTTTTTTGTTAGGAGAGACTCTCATCTGAAACCTGAAAACCTTCCATACCTTTGGGTGACCAAAAGTAGGATACCTTATCTTGAAGCCGTATGCTGGTATGTCTATAGCTGATATACTTTATCTTGTCTTATTGCAGCCTTGAAGTTCTTTGAAATTGCACCTCCCAGCAAAGAGACCGAGAGTAAGTTGAACTCTTTCTTCCTTATAGACAAAGAAGAGAGGACCTTCAACTTCCAGCCAGTTTCTCAAGAACCATCCCAGTCGGCGGGATCCGCTATGTTTGGTAAGAAATGTCGACATATTAGTAGAAAAGTTTAAGGATTAGAGATACTGACCTGTGTTTTCGTAGGTAAATCAGCTTCCGTTTTTATGCTTGAGGACATTGATAGTATGGTCTCCACCCATAGTACCAAGAAGAAGGAAGCCGCTCCCATTCCCCAGCCAAAGCCTGAAAGCAGTCGAGCCAAGGCCTCGAAAAAGAGAAAGACCTAGGATACCTCTGAATCATCCCTGACGTGTGACCTTGAGTTCAATCAGGTTTGTCTTATCCTATCCTTGTTTCTTGAAGATAACATATGCTGAAGATATGTTATTTTGAGCAGGGTCTAGGGCTGCTGTCTTCCAAGTTCAATGATCTTCACCATGAACTCCTTGATGCCAACACCCGCATTGCCGAAATGCTAAAGATCGGGACTGCTAAGACCAACCTTCTTGACAAGAAAACCAAGGAGATTGAGGATTTGAAGTAGGAACTCGCGCTGGCAAAGATGGCACTTGATGTAACACAAAGTGTACATCTTATTGCATTGAATTATCCTCATATTTATGCCGAACTCCATGCAAATTCATTGTTTTTGGTACTTATTTAAGTTATTTGTGAATTTGCAGGTCTGGGCGCCCGCCCGACAAAGAAAACATGAAAAGATGGCGTTTCGGAGGTAAAAACAGAAAACTGCCAGACCTGTACGCCCTTGCCAGCCGTGCATGGGACCGTGCCAACCAGGAAATGTGTCAGTGCCAGCCCGTGCCAGAATAGAGAAATCTGACTTTTTGGTTAGATTAAAGCCAATGGTTGACTTTCCATAAATAGGCACGGTCGTGCGGGCCCGTGCACCTGCCCGTGCCAGACGTCCAGAATGCATAAATAAACCTCCATTATCCTCATTTCAAGTGTGGAGTATTGGGGATTTTCTCTCAATCAAGTGCAACAATTTTAGGGGATTCTTGGAGGCTTCCACCAACATAAGATTCATCATTCCATCCTTTAATCCTTGCTTGATTTTGGTTTGCATTTCTATGTTTAATAGCATGTTTTGTAAGCTTATTTCTAGATTGATTGTAGTTGTATTAAGCCTTATGGGCTAAAAACATTTACTATCTAGAAATTGTTGAAGCTTTTACTATTGTGATTTTTATCTATGTATGGTTATAGTAATTTGGTTTTCTTTCAAGGAAATGTTGAAGTTATGAGTTGATATTGATGGTGTTCATGCTTGTTCGAATTGCATACCTTGTTAGTCTTACAAATGTTTAGGCATTCATGTTGGAAAACTATGTTCCAGATGTTTGTTTGTAAACTTTGAATGTTCATGTTTCTTTGTTTACATTGCTAAGTTAGGAATGACTAGTAAAGATTAGTTTGATTATAATATTATTGATGAGCATGAAACACTACACTTGATATTGGAAAATTGATGAGTGTTGTTATGATTCTTGACTTGTTGATGACTTGCTAGTTAAAGTTTCATAAGTTGATGTTTAATTCATGAGTTTAGCTAATTTAGTGTAATTTTAGGTGGTTAGAATGTTGTTCATGCTAGCTTTCTTTTGATTATGAGACTTTGTAGTTTTGACAAGCAAGTTAGTCTATGTTTAATTCTTAATTGAAAACCCATCATGATGATTAATTGTTAGTATTAGGTTGCTTGATTATAATCTAGTATTTATGTTTAGATTCATGATGTTTACCATATCATTGCTATTTTTTCACATTGGTAGAGTGGATGCATGTCTAGGTAGTTTTGTTGGATTAATCGTTTCTTGTATTTTTACTTGCTTTGTTGTATGCTAGTTTACTTAGTTAAAAACTCAAATTAAGATTTCTTTGTTCGGTTAGTCATTTACAAAGATTTAGTACTAGAAAATTACCGTATCCATGGATTGACACTCGGTTCTTGTCGACACTTTATTACAAATGATAGGTACACTTGCCTTTCGTGTGTGGTTTAGTTGTAGGTGAGCACTCGTTCATCAAGAGGCGGATTGTTTGGTGTAGATCCAAGAGGTTACTGAGGGGGCAAAGAGGTCCACCGCTATTTCCATCTTTCATTCTCGCCTTCGCATGGCAAAGGAGGCCCAAATTGCTGGTCTTTATACTCCCTTTTGGGACGTAACTTCTTGGAAGAAGGTGTTGGCTGAGTTGACCGGGGAAAAAGTGGAGGAAGCGGGTCCGAGTGAAGTGGCTGTGGAGGTGGCGATCAAGGATGCGGTGAGGGCAGCTGGTGGTGGTGAACAGTTGGGTGATGAGGGCGAAAAAGACAAGGCATGCGCCCACTTTTTTATGGTTTATGTATTTGTGATGGTTTGGCATTGGCTTGTGAACAATTTACTTTTCTGTCTCTGAACAATTATGCTTAGGATAATAGGATGCATGGGTGGAGGGATCTTGGTTCAAGACGAAGCCCATGTTTTGCCTTTTATTTTCCTGCACTTAATGTTAGTAATGACATGACCTTTTGGTTTAACATCGCGTTTTATTTGTATGTTATATTAGATAATTTGTTTAAGTATACTCTGATTAGAGAATGTTCATAAAATATTCTTAAGTTTTTGTGAAATGAATTATCTTGAGGATAATGCATCCTAAACATATTTCCATATTTCAGAATAACATATTTTAAGAATTATATTTCTAGAAAATATGTTTTAAAGCCTTATTATATAAAACATCTTTAAGGACAATATAACTTTAAGTCTTGTATAACATGAATTATCACAATTAAACTAACGGATCATGTCTTGAAATATAAAATATGTAAAAAGACTAGGTGTAAGGAGTACCTTTGTAGAGAACATTTATGAACTTAACAAGTTTACATACGATGTCCCAACTGTTGATCTTTTTAAGCATCATGCTTTTGGAATTTTACTATGTTAAAAACAACTTAGTAATATCTCTAAACTTAGTGACCTGGCTGATCTCCGATCTGTCAAATAAAGTTAGATAATCCTGGCGATGAAGCCCATTTACTGGCGACAAAGCCTTTTTACTGGCGACAAAGCCTTTTTACTGGCGACAAGGCCTTTACTTGAGAGACATGAAGATGTCTAAACCTTAGATAAAATTGAGGAAAGTCCCAAACGTGAGGACATGAAAATGTCGAAACTTTAGATAACATGAAAATGTTATAAACCGTATGGGTGACACGTCTGCCACTTATCTTGAGGATTCGACATATAGCCAACAACAAACGGATTATCAGCTAGTCTGGTTCGCCTGCCTCGAACTATATTCGATCATCGTGCGCTCCAGGCGGGGTGTTACCAAATTCGTGAGAAAGGTGAAGACCTTTAAACCTTAGGAGATATCAGGGATATCATATTCGTGTGAGAGTTGATCAGCCTCTGACTGTTGTCAAGATAACATATCCTCAGGATACCTACAAAACACTAGACTCTCAATGAGGGGTGGGCTAACACCCCTCTGATGCTTAAGTCAGTAAACTTGATAAAGTGATAATACAGTTTAAATATGAAACAACGTAAAAGTAGATCAGGGGGCATACCTTTATCCCAAGGTGTTGAGGATATGGACATACCAGTCGAGGATACTAACAAAAATATGCCTTAAGATGGATGCATTCCAAGCTCTTGGTATAGGGACTCCTTCCATAGTGATTAATCTGTAGGCCCCTTTGCCTGCTTCAGAATCGATCAAGTAAGGACCTTCCCATTTTGGAGCTAGCTTTCCATCTGTTGGGTTAGTGGTATTCTGGAACGCCTTTCTTAGTACCATATCTCCTACTTGGAATCTTTGAATTCGGATTTTTTTTGTTGTAGGATTTGGCAATTCTTTGCTGATATGCTGACATTCTGATCTTAGCTAGATCTCTGAGTTCATCAATAGTGTCAAGGTCTTCAATAAGGCTTTGGTTGTTGGAATCAGTATCTTGGATGCTGGTTCTTGCTGTGGGGACCACCATCTCTGTAGGGATAACGGCTTCAGCCCTAAACACCAAAGAAAAAGGTGTTTGACCCGTTGCATTTTTTGAAGTGGTTCTATCAGCCCAAAGAACAAATGGTAGTTCTTCAGCGCATTTTCCCTTCTTAGACCCCAATTTCTTTTTCAAATTGTTGATGATGATCTTGTTACATTGCGTTTGATAAATGATATCACATCCTTCTCTTTAACTTGGACAAACGCTTCTGCTTCAATCCATTTGGAGAAGTAATCTGTCATAGCCAGCATAAAGACTTTTCCACCAGGAGCCTTGGGCAACTTTTCCACAATATCCATTCCCCATTTCATAAACGATCACGGGGATATCACAGGATGTAGTGGTTCAGCTGGTTGATGCAATATGTTGCTATGTCTTTGGCAAGCATCACACTTCTTGGAGAAATTCATTGCATCTTTCTTCATTGTTGGTCAGAAGTAACCTGTCCTCAGTATTTTGGATACTAAGGCTCTGCACACCCAGTGTGGTTTCCACAATCACCTTCATGTATATCCTTGAGATCTTCTTGTGCCTCTTGATATTCCAAGCATCTCAAGTATGGACCTGCAAGTGATTTTCTATACAAAATATCGTCTAGGATAATATACTGGGTTACCTTCATTCGGAAAACTCTGGGATTTTCTCCTTCTGGAATCTCGTTATCCTGAAGATACCGGATTATGGGACGGATCCAAGATATCGAATTGTCTTCGAGTTTTGAAGTCTCCATGACTTCGTGGTTTTCCTTCGTTGCTGGAGTCAAGATATGCACAATGGGTATCTTGATGTCATCAGGAATCTTGAGAGCTAATGCTAAATTTGCTAAGGCATCTGCTTCAGTGTTTTCTTCTCTTGGTACCTGTACTATATCAAATTTTTCGAAACACATAGCTAATTGCTTAACTATTTCTAAATATTTTACTAAGTTTTCTGCATTCACTGCATAAGAGCCATTAAAATGGTTAGCTAATAACAAAGAATCAACATAAACTTGAAGATACCTGACCTTCATGTCCTTAGTTAGTTGTAAACCAGCTATTAAGGCTTCATATTCAGCCTCATTATTAGTAGCCTGAAATTCACAAGATATCGATAGAGGTATAATGTCTCCCTGTGGCGATTTTAGCAGGATACCTAGACCTGTTCCTTTATGTTGGAGGCACCATCGGTATGCAAGGTCCAATTCTCATTGACCTCTAATTGTTGAACTTCTTTTTCTACTTCTTCGTATATCCTGGCTAAAATCAGCCACAAAGTCGGCAAGTGCTTGAGATTTGATGGCTGTCCTTGGTTCATACACGATATCGTATGTACTAAGTTTTACAGCCCACTTTGCCATCCTACCTGACATTTCTGGTTTTCTCAAAACAGCTTTAATAGGATTGCTAGTTATTACATGAATAGCATGAGTTTCAAAGTAATGTCTTAGTTTAGTAGAAGCTATTATAAGTGCTAAAATTAACTTTTCAAGATAAGAATACATGTATTCAGCATCTAGTAGACTTTTACTTACATAATATATTGGATGATGTTGACCTTTATGATCTTTGACGAGGACAGCACTAATTGCATTCCCCGAAACAGCTAAGTACAAATATAATGGTTCACCATCAACTGGCTTCATCAGGAGTGGTGCTGAGGGTAAGTATTCCTTCAGGGATACCAAAGCTCTTTCTTGCTTCTCTCCCCATTTGAACATTTGATTTTTTCTTAGGATATCATAGAAGACTTTACACTTTTCTGAAGACCTTGAGGTGAATCTGTTGAGAGCCGCTATTCTTCCGGTCAATCTTTGGACATCTTTTACGTTCCTTGGCGATTTGATGTCAAGGATGGCCTTGATTTGCTCAGGGCTTGCTTCTATTCCTCTTTTGGTAACCATGTATCCAAGGAATTTCCCTGCTTTGAACCCAAAATGACACTTGGCTGGATTCAGCTTCATGTTATACTCATCCAGGATGTCAAATGCTGTTGCCACGTCTTTGAAATGATCCCTCGCCTTCATTGACTTTACCACCATGTCATCTATGTAGACTTCTATCGTGTCCCCCAGTTGGTCTTTGAACATCATGTTGACTAGTCTCTGGTATATTGCACCTGTATTTTTTAGTCCAAAAGGCATTGCTGTATAACAATATATACCTGTGGGAGTCATGAAGGTTGTGTCTTGTTGATCTGATGGCTCCGTTTGAATTTGTTGAAATCCTGAGGATGCATCCATGAAAGTTAGCAGTTCATGGCCAGCAGTTGCATCCACCATTGAGTCAATGTGTGGGAGTGGAAATGGATCTTTTGGACAGGCCTTATTCAGGTCTGTGAAGTCCACACACACTATCCACTTTCCATTCTTCTTCTGGACTACAACTAGATTGGCTAACCATCTAGGATATTGGACCTCTCTTATCATCTTGGTCTTGAGCAGCTTCTGCACTTCTTCTTGTATGATAATGTTTCTCTCAGGAGCAAATTTCCTTCGCTTTTGATGTACCGGCCTGAAAGATTTATCTATACCAAGTTTATGAGTAATTATGGATTTAGAGATACCTGTCATATCTTCATGTTTCCAGGCAAAGGTAGAAGCTCTTTTCTTTAGAAAGGATACCAATCCTTGTTCGATATCCCCAGACATACCCGATCCTATCAAAACTTTGATCTCGATATCCTGAGGATCCAAGGATACTTCCTTCACATCCTGGTCCCTGGCTTGCAGAATGTGACACCCGGTAAATTCCCAATCCCTTAAACTAAGTAATCAACCTAATAATTAGGTGATTGTAAATATCGAGCGCGCCATGTTAGTCAGCGCGTGCATTTGTTATGTGCGCCCTGCGCGAGCGCGCCATGTTAGTCAGCGCGTGCATTTGTTATGTGCGCCCTGCGCGAGCGCGCCATGTTAGTCAGCGCGTGCATTTGTTATGTGCGCCCTGCGCAAGCGCACCATGTTAAGAACCAGCGTGAGCATATGTTATATGCGCCATGCGTGAATGTTTTGGCTTTATGTTTTCATGTAACTTAACGTTATGTTGTCTATGGGTTGACCATCCCGCATGATGCTAAGGCGGGTGCATCCTACATCGTTTATGCGCGTGCGGAAGGGAACTAACCTCCCCGCATGGCGGGAACATTGAGAGCTAGTTTGTCTGAAGCTCCAAGATGGAATTGACTTCAACATGACTGATCACTATGTTGAAATACCAAGACCACCTGGAGAATCTACAAATGAAACTCAATATCCCCAACTGCGAGAAGGTTACGCACCTACCCGCAGCAAAGAAATGTCCTTCACGCAGAAAGCTATGCGCACAAAGTGATGCGCACAGAACACTTAGTCTATTCTCCAGACATAAGGAGATTACTCCCGCCCAAAAGGAAACAGTAGCGTGTTTCAGAGATTTTCCACTTTTTACTGTACACTGACAAAAGTACCTGAAAAAGCACACTGTAACATGAAAAGTCAACTGTCAGCCACCCTATTCTCACCAACCCCAGACCTGCATGTCCTGTCCAAATCAAATCAAGATCTTTTATCCACTCCTCCACTTTTAAGTAAACAATAAACAATAATAATTTCCATACTTTATCATCATTACACCTAGATATGAAAAGATTTCAATCCCCTAAAGCAAGGGATTGTGTTCCCTTGAGTTTGCCTATAAATTTGTAACCTAAATTATCACCCAAAACACACTTCAAAGAACTACAAACTTGCACTAATCCTCTCCCAAGCATCCGTTGTTTCCAGCTCCGATCCTGTTACTAGGTAAGCCGAGAATATAACCTTGAGACCTACTATCCAGCCCTTATATTCTCCTATTTCTTGATCTTAATATATATACTTGTTATTTAATCGTATTCTAGACCTTCGATTCCGAGGCCAACACCAAGAAAACCCGAATCTCGATTAATCCCTTAACAAGAACCACAGGTGAGTCTCACAGCCCCCATTTCACTATTTTCACTGTTTTTAACCTGTTTTCGGGGCGAGGGACACGTGTTTAAATTACATTTTATCATGGTATATTTACGAACAATGCAAGCGATTATGTGTTTAACTTATAATTCATTATGGTAAGTTTTTGAGCAATGCAAACAGTTATCTATGGTTTTCGATATGAGTGCGCAAGAACGAGTAAGTGATCACTTTACCATTGGAACTCTTAAGGGTAGGGACTGCTGGTTTGATCCGCCCACTCGTAGGGGTCGCACCTCTTACACAGACGAGTGCCTAGTATGGTCATGGGGCAGTACTATGGGTTTGAGCCCGCTCGTAGAGGTCGCTCCTCTTACGCAGACGAGCGCCTTGTTTTCCGGCACAACGTCCGCGCGTAACCCGCGGGACGGTATTACAGTATTATTCGCTCGTAGTGGCAGCGCCACTTACACAGACGAGCACGATTTTTCAGAAGTGTCCGCGCGTAACCCGCGGGACAGTATTACTTGTTTCGCTCGTAGTGGCAGCGCCACTTACACAGACGAGCACAGTTCCCAGAAATGTTCGCGCGTAACCCGCGGAACGATTTTATCAGAATATGTTGATAGAACTATGTTTTACCAAGCATGTGTTTTAATGATGCTATCAGAATTATGTTTCAGAATGATTTTTATCAAGATTATGATGCAATACGATTTATCAAGTTACTAAAACTTGTGAACTCACTCAGTTTATACTGATTCAAATGTTTTTACGTGTCTTTCAGGAGATAATTAGGTAGCGCATGGAGTCACACTTAGAGCACCTCACGCTGAACATCTAAAACCAGCTTTTTGGAAGATTTTAGTTCTATCCCTTCGATGCGCGTGGTTGTTCCCACCGCGCAAGGGGATATGGCTTGGAAATCTTCAACAGTTTTATACTTGGATGTTTTTATGTAATTTTTAAACAATGTAATGTATTGTATTAAACATTTCATGCGCAATGAAAATCTTTGAATGTTTGCAATGGCCCGTGCTTAATTATCAATCCCCACTCGCGCGCGCCCGGCTGTTTCCGCCGCTCAGGGCCGGGTGTGACAGATTGGTATCAGAGCACTGGTTATAGCGAACTAGGAAAAGAAGTTTTAACCTAGACTATAACCGTTGGGGAATCGCATGAAATATTTTTCAAAGAAAATATTTTCAAAAGAAACTATACACACACTTAGGAACACGGGTCACACAGTCTAGTAAATAAAGAAAGAACATTATGTGCTCAGAGTACATGCGCTAAGTCTGATATATATTTCCATTCTCTTTTAAAGCGAGAATGCCTCCAACTAAAGCCAAGGGAATTACTATGACACCCGAGGAACTCGCGGAAATAATCGCGCAAGCGATCGCAACACATGAGGCCAGCAAGGCCGAATCTAGTCAGGGTCGTCAGAATGAGACCCCAGAACCCGAATCAGGAGCCTTGGACAAAGGATGCTCCTATAAGACATTCATGGCCTGTAGGCCTTGGCCATTCAAGGGTACCGAAGGGGCCATTGGGCTCTACAACTGGATTGACAAGATGGAGACAGTTCTCTCCATTAGCAGATGTAGTGAGAACCAGAAGGTTCTTTACGCGACCTGCATGTTCCAAGAAGCAGCTTCGTCTTGGTGGAAGCTTCAAGTGAAGACTTTGGGGCGAGAAGTTGCTCTTCACAAGACCTGGGAGGAACTGAAGGAGATGATGATGAGAAAGTTCTGCTCTCGCGCAGAAATCCAGAGTCTGCAGCAGGAATTCTGGAACCACACAATGGTAGGAACGGATATCGACGCCTACAACAACCGGTTCAACGAGCTTTGCCAGTTGGTGCCAGACATGGCAAACACGGAGGAAAAGAAGATCGAGAGGTATATTTTTGGGTTACCTCCTGTTGTTAGGGTTCCGCTCAACGCCGCAGCGCCTCCAACCTTTGATGAGGCGGTAGCGCGGGCCATCACCCTTACAAGGGATACGGTCCGTGCGGGTATGTTGACTCCGCGCGGAACCGAGCAGCGAACCTCTGATCCCAAGAGGAAATGGAACTCTCACCACCGAGGGTCCGACTCCAAGCAGCCACCGTTCAAGAAGCAGGAAAGCGCAAGGGTTTACGCGATTCAGGCCGCGGAGCCACCACGAAAAGGATACAGTGGGCCTTACCCATGGTGCAACAAATGCAAGTTTCACCACGAGGGTGAATGCGCAAGCGTCACGTGCGCCAAATGTAACAGGCCAGGGCACAAGACGGTGAATTGCCGTGCTAAAGAAGCTGGAGCCAGTGACAACTGCTACGCATGCGGAAAGCCAGGGCATTTCAGTCGGGATTGCCCGCAAAGGGGAAACCAAGCTCGCGGGAGAGCTTTTGTGATCGGCGCGGGCGAAGCTAAAGAAGAGCCGAATGTGGTAACCGGTACGTTTTTGCTTAACGGACATTTTGCATCTGTCTTATTTGATACTGGCGCTGACCTAAGTTTTATATCTGCTGAGTTTAAAAACTCCCTAGGCTTAGCAACCAGTAGACTAGACACGCCTTATACTATAGAACTAGCCAATGGTAGGCAGTTATGCGCGAACGAAAGAACTGAAGAGTGTGTAATAGTCATGGGAGGTCACGGGTTCAATATTAACTTGTTGCCAATAGACTTGGGAAGTTTTGACATTGTGGTAGGTATGGATTGGTTAGTCGAGAACCACGCGGAAGTTATTTGCCATGAGAAGCAGGTTCGGATCCCACTGCTGAACGGAGAAACCTTGGTAATTCAAGGGGAAAGAAGGGGAGTTGCGACGAAACTGATTTCGTGCCTAAAAGCGCGAAAGTGCCTAAGGAAAGGGTGCTACGCCTTCCTGGCGCATGTAGTAGAGAAGAAAGGTGATGAGCGAAGAATTGAAGACTTACCAGTAGTGCGCGAATTTCCAGAAGTTTTTCCTGAAGATTTGCCCGGATTGCCGCAGCCGCGACAAGTAGAATTTCGTATTGATTTAGTCCCAGGAGCTGCGCCAGTAGCTCGATCGCCTTATCGACTAGCTCCATCTGAGATGCAAGAGCTATCCAATCAGTTACAGGAACTATTGGATAAGGGTTTCATACGCCCAAGCTTTTCACCTTGGGGAGCTCCAGTACTGTTTGTTAAGAAGAAGGATGGTTCGTTCAGAATGTGTATTGACTACAGGGAGCTGAATAAGCTGACAGTCAAAAATCGGTACCCCTTACCGAGGATTGACGACCTATTTGACCAGTTGCAAGGATCCAGTTATTATTCGAAGATAGATCTACGGTCCGGATACCACCAACTTAGGGTCCATGAGGAAGATGTGTCGAAAACAGCCTTCCGAACTAGATACGGCCATTATGAGTTCTTAGTGATGCCTTTCGGGCTAACTAATGCGCCGGCTGTATTCATGGATCTGATGAACCGCGTGTGCAAACCATACTTGGACAAGTTTGTGATTGTGTTTATAGATGATATTCTGATTTACTCTCGGACCAAGGCCGAGCATGAGCAACACCTGAGATTGATTTTGGAATTGTTAAGGAGAGAAAAGTTGTATGCGAAGTTTTCCAAGTGCGAGTTTTGGCTTAGAGAAGTTCACTTTCTCGGTCACGTTGTAAACGAGAAAGGAATTCACGTTGATCCTTCCAAAGTCAAGGCCATCGAAAACTGGGAAGCGCCAAAAACCCCAACTGAGGTGAGGCAATTCCTAGGACTAGCTGGCTACTATCGACGCTTCATTGAGAACTTCTCCAAAATAGCTCTACCCCTGACCGCGCTAACTCAGAAAGACAAGAAGTTTGTTTGGGGCGAAAATCAGGAAACAGCATTTCAAATGTTGAAACAGAAATTATGTAGTGCGCCAATTTTGTCTCTGCCCGAGGGGACGGATGACATCGTCGTTTACTGTGACGCTTCACATCAGGGACTTGGATGTGTCCTTATGCAGCGAGACAAAGTCATAGCGTATGCCTCGCGCCAACTCAAGACCAATGAAAAGAACTACACAACGCATGATTTAGAACTTGGAGCGGTTGTCTTCGCGCTAAAGATTTGGCGCCATTACCTCTATGGTACAAAGTGTATAATCTTTACGGATCACAAGAGCCTTCAACATATATTTGATCAAAAGGATTTAAACATGAGGCAACGAAGATGGGTGGAGTTATTGAACGATTATGATTGTGAGATTAAGTACCACCCTGGAAAGGCGAATGTGGTAGCAGACGCGCTAAGTAGGAAGGAGCGAATAAAAACGCTACGAGTCAAGGCTCTAAGGTTGACCATTCACGCAGATCTCTCTACCCGCATCCGAGACGCTCAGCAAGAAGCCTTGAAACCAGAGTTTGTTAAAAACGAATGCCTTGGGGGTATGGTTAAGAATTTGGAACTGAAAGAAAACGGCAATCTATATTTCGCTAACCGCATATGGGTCCCTCTCAAGGGAGGATTGCGCGAGCAGGTATTGAACGAAGCTCACAAGACGCGGTATTCCGTACATCCTGGCGCAGACAAGATGTACCAAGATGTTAAAACGCTGTATTGGTGGCCCAATCTTAAAGGCGCCATCGCGACGTATGTCAGTAAGTGCCTGACGTGTTCGAAGGTAAAGGCTGAATACCAGAAACCATCAGGGTTGCTTCAACAGCCAGAAATTCCCATGTGGAAGTGGGAACAAATCTCTATGGACTTCATCACCAAACTGCCAAGGACACCTGGGGGTTATGACACAATATGGGTTATTGTGGATCGGCTAACTAAGTCAGCACACTTCCTGCCGATCAAGGAAACCGATAAGATGGAAAAGTTAGCCCGACTGTATATTCGAGAAGTAGTTTCAAAACATGGAGTCCCAGTGTCCATCATTTCTGATAGAGATAGTCGGTTCACCTCAAGATTTTGGAGATCGTTACAAGGAGCTCTAGGTACTCGCCTTGATATGAGTACAGCTTATCATCCTCAAACGGATGGGCAAAGCGAGCGAACAATCCAGACATTGGAAGATATGCTACGCGCGTGCGCAATCGATTTCGGAGGTAGCTGGGATACTCATCTCCCATTGGTTGAATTTTCTTACAACAATAGCTATCACACAAGCATTAAGGCTGCGCCGTTCGAAGCTTTGTATGGGCGCAAGTGTAGATCCCCACTGTGCTGGGCTGAAGTGGGTGACAAGCAAATGACTGGTCCAGAATTGATCCAAGAAACAACAGACAAGATTTTTCAGATACGGGATCGCCTTAAGACAGCACGCGACAGACAGAAGAGCTACGCAGATGTGCGAAGGAAACCATTAGAGTTTCAGGTAGGGGATAGAGTACTTTTGAAAGTCTCTCCATGGAAAGGAGTCCCCCGTTTCGGCAAGCGAGGAAAGTTGAATCCGCGCTATATTGGACCATTTGAGATCCTGGAAAGGATCGGTCCGGTTGCTTATAAACTCCGTTTACCCGCCGAACTCAGTGGAGTTCATGATACGTTTCATGTGTCCAACCTCAAAAAGTGCTTATCTGACGAAACGTTGATTTTGCCGATGGAATAGATTCACATCGACAAACAGCTGCACTTCGTAGAAGAACCTATAGCAGTAACCGATTGGAAAGAACAAAAGTTACGCAGGAGCAAAATCAAGTTAGTAAAGGTTCAATGGAACTCGAGGCGTGGGCCTGAGTTCACTTGGGAAAGAGAAGACCAGATGCGCAAGAAATACCCACACCTCTTTCAGAGCATGGCTTCTGCCAGCAACGTCTCCTAAATTTCGGGACGAAATTCGTTTAACGAGGGGAGAATGTGACACCCGGTAAATTCCCAATCCCTTAAACTAAGTAATCAACCTAATAATTAGGTGATTGTAAATATCGAGCGCGCCATGTTAGTCAGCGCGTGCATTTGTTATGTGCGCCCTGCGCGAGCGCGCCATGTTAGTCAGCGCGTGCATTTGTTATGTGCGCCCTGCGCGAGCGCGCCATGTTAGTCAGCGCGTGCATTTGTTATGTGCGCCCTGCGCAAGCGCACCATGTTAAGAACCAGCGTGAGCATATGTTATATGCGCCATGCGTGAATGTTTTGGCTTTATGTTTTCATGTAACTTAACGTTATGTTGTCTATGGGTTGACCATCCCGCATGATGCTAAGGCGGGTGCATCCTACATCGTTTATGCGCGTGCGGAAGGGAACTAACCTCCCCGCATGGCGGGAACATTGAGAGCTAGTTTGTCTGAAGCTCCAAGATGGAATTGACTTCAACATGACTGATCACTATGTTGAAATACCAAGACCACCTGGAGAATCTACAAATGAAACTCAATATCCCCAACTGCGAGAAGGTTACGCACCTACCCGCAGCAAAGAAATGTCCTTCACGCAGAAAGCTATGCGCACAAAGTGATGCGCACAGAACACTTAGTCTATTCTCCAGACATAAGGAGATTACTCCCGCCCAAAAGGAAACAGTAGCGTGTTTCAGAGATTTTCCACTTTTTACTGTACACTGACAAAAGTACCTGAAAAAGCACACTGTAACATGAAAAGTCAACTGTCAGCCACCCTATTCTCACCAACCCCAGACCTGCATGTCCTGTCCAAATCAAATCAAGATCTTTTATCCACTCCTCCACTTTTAAGTAAACAATAAACAATAATAATTTCCATACTTTATCATCATTACACCTAGATATGAAAAGATTTCAATCCCCTAAAGCAAGGGATTGTGTTCCCTTGAGTTTGCCTATAAATTTGTAACCTAAATTATCACCCAAAACACACTTCAAAGAACTACAAACTTGCACTAATCCTCTCCCAAGCATCCGTTGTTTCCAGCTCCGATCCTGTTACTAGGTAAGCCGAGAATATAACCTTGAGACCTACTATCCAGCCCTTATATTCTCCTATTTCTTGATCTTAATATATATACTTGTTATTTAATCGTATTCTAGACCTTCGATTCCGAGGCCAACACCAAGAAAACCCGAATCTCGATTAATCCCTTAACAAGAACCACAGGTGAGTCTCACAGCCCCCATTTCACTATTTTCACTGTTTTTAACCTGTTTTCGGGGCGAGGGACACGTGTTTAAATTACATTTTATCATGGTATATTTACGAACAATGCAAGCGATTATGTGTTTAACTTATAATTCATTATGGTAAGTTTTCGAGCAATGCAAACAGTTATCTATGGTTTTCGATATGAGTGCGCAAGAACGAGTAAGTGATCACTTTACCATTGGAACTCTTAAGGGTAGGGACTGCTGGTTTGATCCGCCCACTCGTAGGGGTCGCACCTCTTACACAGACGAGTGCCTAGTATGGTCATGGGGCAGTACTATGGGTTTGAGCCCGCTCGTAGAGGTCGCTCCTCTTACGCAGACGAGCGCCTTGTTTTCCGGCACAACGTCCGCGCGTAACCCGCGGGACGGTATTACAGTATTATTCGCTCGTAGTGGCAGCGCCACTTACACAGACGAGCACGATTTTTCAGAAGTGTCCGCGCGTAACCCGCGGGACAGTATTACTTGTTTCGCTCGTAGTGGCAGCGCCACTTACACAGACGAGCACAGTTCCCAGAAATGTTCGCGCGTAACCCGCGGAACGATTTTATCAGAATATGTTGATAGAACTATGTTTTACCAAGCATGTGTTTTAATGATGCTATCAGAATTATGTTTCAGAATGATTTTTATCAAGATTATGATGCAATACGATTTATCAAGTTACTAAAACTTGTGAACTCACTCAGTTTATACTGATTCAAATGTTTTTACGTGTCTTTCAGGAGATAATTAGGTAGCGCATGGAGTCACACTTAGAGCACCTCACGCTGAACATCTAAAACCAGCTTTTTGGAAGATTTTAGTTCTATCCCTTCGATGCGCGTGGTTGTTCCCACCGCGCAAGGGGATATGGCTTGGAAATCTTCAACAGTTTTATACTTGGATGTTTTTATGTAATTTTTAAACAATGTAATGTATTGTATTAAACATTTCATGCGCAATGAAAATCTTTGAATGTTTGCAATGGCCCGTGCTTAATTATCAATCCCCACTCGCGCGCGCCCGGCTGTTTCCGCCGCTCAGGGCCGGGTGTGACACAGAACCTCCCCTGGTTGCTTCTGTAATTGTTATGCTTGAGTAGGCTTTGTAGTCCACTTCATTGATGAACCATAACATTCCTTGGCATCTTGCTGATCGCTTTCAATCTTGATGACTCCCCATGGGCTTGGAAGTTTCAGACATTGATGATAAGTTGAGGGTACTGCCTTCATGCTGTGTATCCAGGGCCTGCCTAATATCACATTACAACAAGACAGTGAGTCAATAACACAAAAATTTTTCAAAGAGTTAGTTTCCTCAATGTATATTAGAAGTTTGATTTCTCCCAACGTATCCTTGGTCTTACCACTGGATCCTACAAGGAATGAGGATTTTGGGATAATCTCCATTTCTGGAATATCCATTTTCTTCAAGGCATCCATTTGGATAATGTTCACTGAGCTTCCTCCATCGACGAGTATCCTGCGCACAAAACAGTTAGCTATACATAAAGTAATTACCAAACTATCATGGTTGGGATCCACAAGGTCACATCTATCCTCCTTATCGAAGGATATGATTCTTTGAGTTATTAATGTGGAAGTACGGAGAGGTCTTTCTCCGTTGTCCATCTTCGTTTCTTTGGAACGCTTCTTAGTTGCCGAATACGAGGTTCCACAGATGTCAGATCCTCCCAAGATAAAGGATACAACCTTAGCTCCGGGTGATGGAGAAGGTGCCCTTTTAGGTATCTCGACAGGATCTTGGCTTTTGTTCTTGTTTTTTCCAAACAGTTCCTTTCAGGTATCCTTTGCTGAGAAGGTATCCTATTTCCTTTCGAAGTGCTATACAATCGTCAATGCAATGGCCAAAGTCTTCATGGAATGCACACCATTTGGACTTGTCTTTGCTGGATCCGGGCTTTTCATTTTTCTTGAGCCATATGGCCTTGTCACCTAAATCCTGCATGGCACATATCACACCACCAATATCAAAGTTAAAATAATATTCGGAGATTTTAGGATACTCCTCATCATCTTCGTCTTCTTCCACGGCGTTTATCCTGGGTTTATCTTGTTTCGAATAAGGCTTGGGCCTGGTGAACTTCTGTGGAGAGTCTGACTTCCTTTTGGTAGATTCATACTTCGGGAAAACCAAACTTCCATGAGCCTTCTTATCATCCTCTAGCTGGATGTATCTTAAGGCCCTGTTTCTGACTTCATCAAGATTTCTGCATGGAGTCATAACAAGATCGTCATAGAAGGGTGAATCCTTCTTCAACCCCATTTTGAGAGCTTCAACAGTAGCCGCCATGTCAAGGTTGTGGATATCCAAAGCTTCCCTGCTAAATCTAGTTATGTAATCCCTTAGGGATTCATTATTAGGCTGAACAATTCTATATAAGTCACTTGTCATTTTCTCAAAAGATCTACTACAAGAAAATTGATTATTGAATAAGTTAATCAAATGAGCAAATGAAGTAATAGTATTGGAAGGAATACTTAATAACCATTTGAGGGCTGGTCCCGTTAGTGTTGAACAGAATCCCTTGCATAGGCAAGCTTCTTTGTTGTCAATAAGGATGGGATTGATCTCCATCCTTTCTCTATACTAAGCTACGTGTTCCTCTGCCATCGTACAGCTTCATGATGGGCGTCCGGAACTTCTTGGGGATCTCCACGTCGCATATAGGCCAAGTGAACCTGGATAATTTATGACTACCTACCGGAACTTCAGCTATGGGATGGATTATCCCGCGTATATTGGAAATCATATCCTTCATTTTCTGCAATTCCCTGGCTATCTCGGGGGATATCCCCTTATCCTGCACAGATCCACGGTTCGTGTATAAATTTGTATTAAATGAATTGTTCCCGAGATCGTGGCTAGGCCTCTGGTATCCTGATCCTTGTTGAATGACATTTCCATTGAGGGTATCCTCAGGATAAGGAGACGTCTTATCGTCCCCGACATGCACTTCAGAGGACACCATGGGAGATCCTAATGAGAATATGCCAGCTGGTATGGTTGAACGAGGCTGCATGTTGATGGAGTCTGGCCTCGTTGGTCTAGGTAACTCCAAGAATACCCTCAGTATCCTGACTGCTACTGAGATGGAGTCCTTGTTGGTTGTGTCCCCAAGGATCCAGGATTTTGAAGGATAGATGATCCTGGAGAACCAAAATCAAGAACCCTGGGCATGATTGGAGTAGCCTCCTGCCCTGGCTTCTTTTTGATCCCTTCAATCCCCTTAAATAGCTTTGAGTTGGTCTTTTCTTGCTGCTTCAAGTGAGTTTTGACCTGTTTCATCAAAGCAAAAATGTCATTATTAGAAATAACCGGGTCTACCCGTGCAGAGGATCCTGCATGTGGGTGAAGTTCTCCTCTGGGCTGAGTGCTCTTTTCCGGCACTGGTGGAGGTCCTGGGTTGACACTTGAAGCAGGAGTGACTACCGGAGCAAAGACAGAACTAGTTTTTGGTTACGAGGCCATAATGAAGGGAATGAAAGTGATTCGGAATGGAATGAATGGATTTGAAGGATTATAGCACCGTTAGCCCCACGGTGGGCGCCAAATTGTTTTGGTAAAAAATTAACAATGATGATTTCGTAACCAAATTAGTAAATGGGACTTGGTGCTTGTTTAAAATGAATATAAAATTGCTAGAACACAGAGATTTGTTGCGTGGAAAAAACTCGTTATCCTGAGGATAACAAGAAATAAACCCCGGGTGGTGAAAACTATCACCACCAGTTTATTAATAACAAAAAGTGGTTACAAGTGGTGGAGCTTAAACTGAATCGTGTTACAGAATGCGAGTACTAGTAAGTCTCGTGTGCTAAGAGTGTGTGTAATATGATCCGAGTAGTGCTCTATTTATATACAAAATCACAACTAACTACCATGCCTATAAATTAGGAAATAATAAACTAATTCCAATTAGCCGTTAATCCCTTCATTAAGCACGTTTCCTTTTTGAACACGTCCTATTAACGACATCTCCGGGTCTTCAGTAAATCACCATAAATCTTTTGACTTGTTAAACAAGGAAAGATGTCGAACAATTTGTTAGTTATATAATAGATCTAGGATACCTGTTACCTTGGAGGATACCGTGTCTGGAAGTTATCCTGAACATACTGCTTGCCCAGTATACTGAAAATCCGAGCCCTAACAGTAATCATCATTTCCTTGATAAAGAGATATCACAGTCTTTTGCCATTAAACAAAGGACCATTGCAGCCCAAGATTAAGGAATCCACAACCTTTTTATTATATTTACATTATTAGATGATTTGTCTGTGTATTTATTTTGTATCTTTTTCCTTGTAAACAAAACAAACAGAAGAAAATAAAAACAATCTTTGAATTCCATTCGATAATAGATTTCATGTGAGCATAAGAAGGAGCCTTTCCAGTTAAAACCTTATAAGGGGTTTTATTATGAAGAATTTTGGTAGAAAACCGATTGATTAAATGTGTTGCAGTTAAAATACAATCACCCCAAAACTGAACTGAGAGTTTAGATTAAAACATAAGAGCTCTTGAGGTTTCAAGCAAGTGTTTATGTTTTTGTTCAATAATGACGTTCTGTTGAGGGGCAGCTACGCAAGTGGTTTGATGAATAATGCCTTTACTAAACAAATAAGCACTTTGAACAGACCCATATCCTAGTTCAAAAGCATTATCGGATCTGAAGCATTTCACATTAGTGCCAAACCGGTTGCTAACCATTTCAATAAAGGATTGAAGGATGGGAAAGGAATTGCTTTTAGTTGAAAGCAAATGTGCCCATGTGATTTTGCTGTAATCATCCACAATGGTTAAAAAAGTATCTAAATCCATTGTAAGTAGCTGTATGATAAGGCCCCTAAACATCAATATGGATTAGCTCAAAAATTTCATCAATATGGATTAGCTCAAAAATTTTACTAGTGGATGTGGTACTAGTAGGAAATGGTAGTTTATGTTGTCGTGCCTTAGGAAAAATATCACAATGATCAATAGATTTCAAAGAAGCATTAGAAATGAAAGGTTATTACTTTAGTTGACCAAGTCTGTTGTGCCAGAGTTTAGAAGTTACAACAGATTTACAAACATTATTCGAAACAAAAGAAGAGACATGAAATTGCTTAGTGGCCTCTAGGAGGTAAAGTCCATTTAGCATATCACCAAGAACCTGTGGGATCTTCAGAGAAGGGGCTTGCAAAACACAGGCGGTTTTTGAGAAAAGAACAATACCATCAGTATCATAACATAATCTTGACATAGAGAGAATATTATTTCTAAAATGTGATACTAAGAGAACATTTTACAAGGAAATATTATCAATCAAGGGAATAATCCAATGTTGATGGACTGTGACAGATGTGCCATCAGAAAGAGTGATGAAAATTGGATTTTTGAGAAAAGAAACGCTTGAAAATAAATTTTGATCATGACACATATAATAATTGGCACCAGTGTCAATGATCCATTTGGAATAATATTTTGAAGACATTATACCTCGGAAAGAGTCCTGATCGATGGTTGTGGCACTGTTAGCAACATATGTGGTTGAAGTACCAGGTTGAACTTTAGATTGTTGCAATAAAGCCATCACATCATGATATTGTTGCTGAGTTATTCCTTTCTGCAGTTCAGAGTGACTTTGATAACTTTTTCCTTGATCTTCAGCATGGTTAGCAAACTTCTTTCCTTTGGTGGACTTGAAATCTTTAGGGAAACCAATCAGCTTATAGCATTTGTTCACTTAATGCTCATTTATCTTGCAATGAGTGCACACCAAAGTTCTCCTATTTTTCCCTTTTCCTCCACTGGTAGGACTTCCACTACTTGCATTCATAGATGCAGAACATGTAGTGAAATCAGGGGTGGTATGAATTTTCTTTTTCTTCTCATCCTATATTAGAATACCATATGCGCAGTTGATAGAAGGAAGAGACTGCATCATCCAAATGTTACTTTTGATCGTATCATAACTAGGATTAAGGCCAACAAGGAATTGTATCAACCTCTGATCCTTCTCTCTTAGCAAAAAAATAAAAAATAAAAATGAGCAGCTCCACAAGTAGGGATGGCAATGGGCTGGGTTCGAGCCGGGTTGCTAATCCCATACCCGTACCCGGTTATAAAATTTAGTCCCATACCCGGCTCGTTACCCGTCGGGTATGTGTCTGGTATACCCATTAGATTGTTAAAAAAATTCGTTAGACTTTTTAAGTAGATTTTTTTACCATCATAGTTATTGTATATATTTTTATTTATATATGAACTACTAGTTTGAGACCCATTAATAAAAATTATAATATTTAAACATTAAGCAAAATACAATCAATAACACACAACACAATTATCATATATTATTAATACAATTACAAATTACATTGAAATTACAGGAATTACAAAACAAACATTACGCAACTATTTTACAAATAAGAAAAAATTTCCTTGTACACTACATTTGTGGTTGTATTGGTCAGATTACCTTGTTTATCAAGAATCAGAATCTTTAGCCCACACCTGCTTGTAACTCTTAACAAGGCGACATATAACTGTCCATGTGAGAACACGGGTTCTTTCAAGTACAAAGCAACCTTAGATAATGATTGACCCTCGCTTTTGTTTATGGTCATCGCAGAACATACTTCAAGGGAAAACTGTCGTCTTTGAAACTTATATGCTATTTTGTTGTCTGTTGGAGTCAGTGATGATCTATGGATCAAAACTCTATATCCAATGTTAGTTCTTTTATTTCAACTACACGAGTACCTAAATATATAATTTGTAGTCGAGTACCGTTACATAAGCCTTGTTTCTGGTTAAGATTTCTAAGGAGCATAACAGGAACAACGGTTTGAACCCGATATTACAAAAACCGGTTTATAGTTATAAACCACCGGGTTTAAACCGAAAACCGGTTTGCGCACCTCTAGTAACAAATGTGTCAACTACTATTTTAAAAAGGAAGCGATAAATAGCTAATGTTTTTTAATAATTTATTGTTGTTGTATAATAAAGGAAAATAACTTAAAGTGAAAAGGGACATAACTTTACACTAAATGTGTCAACGGACGTACCAACAGCAATTGAGTCGGATTCTTGATGCTATTGAATGACTTAAACAAACAAATTTAAGTAAGACTAAATAAATCAAAATATGAATTGATTTGAAATTAGAAATAATTATTCATTAAAAAATGTTAATTGGTCATGGAAAGTTTAAAATATTAATTGAAAAGGTGTTGGTTTACCATTCTTTTAGGCAATTAGCAAACCAATGATAGGATAATAATAATAAGCTATTGACGAAAATAAAAGATCATTCATTTTGAAAATTTAAGTTGAAATCCAAGCATTAGTGAAAAATAATTGAACAGAAAAAATTCCAAAAAGTTAAATCCCCATAGAAAAAATCCAAGCAAAACGAATCTAGATTTTAATTAAAACAGATAAAATTTAGAGAAAATTACTGTTTGAGTCCCTGTGGTTTTAAGGTGGAGGCTTAATGAGTTCTCGAAAAAAATTTTGAACTGGTTGAGTCCCCGTTGTTTCAGAAACGAACCATTTGAGTCCCTGATGTTACTTAACTTTCAGGGTAAAACTTTCATTTTACTGAAACCAGAGGGACTCAAATTGTTCGTTTCTGAAACCATGGGGACTCAAATTGTTCATTTATGAAACCATGGGGACTCAACCAGTTCAAGAAAATTTTCGGGGACTCATTGTGTCTCCGCCCTAAAACCGCAGGGACGCAAACAGTAATTTTCTCTAAAATTTATTTTAAAAAATCTACATTTTTAGTCGTCAGTGTTGTTTTAACTTTTGAATAGTTATTAAGTCAAATTCGATACATACAAGTTACAATATTAAAATTTAATACAATATAATTGCTAATATATTTAATGCATAATTAAATTAAATCGATTTATCTAGTGGATATGTGTTAGTAAAAGAGGGAGTCATGAGAGCATGACAAGTGGAAAATATGGTACTCCTTTATTAGAGTAGTAAGATTACAAACTAACATATGACCTTGGTTTTAAAAAGCGAGAGGCGAAGAAAAGCGACGGGGTTTAAAACAGAAGGGTGAAGCGCCACGCGCAAAAGCGAGAGCTTTTCGTACTCGAGGCGAACACATTTATATAATTTTTATATATGTATATATCATGGGTTTTTAGCATCTTGACTCATGATGTAGCTATATTTAAGCATTATATATGATTTAATATATAAACTACCTACTTATACGACCTAAAAAGCACATTGTACAACATTTAGATGCTTAAAAACCACTTGCGTAAGAAAGGCGAGCGCCTCACCTTCGCTTTAGGTCGCTTTTTTGCCTAAAAAGCTCACCTCAGGCTCGCCTTTTGAACATTGCTAGCCTTGACTAGCCTAAAGCGAAGAGGCCCTCGCCTTAGGTCGCCTCTCGCCTCGACTCGCTTTTTTAAACCAAGCATATGACACATTGCATCTACATAAACGTTATCATAAATAATTGCAAAACTTTATGCATAAACTTGATAACATATAAAACAAAAATAATTCTTTTTAATGCATATCTTAAATACAAAAGGTTAATAAAAAATTTTGGTTTTTATTTCGGGCATATACTTCGGGTTAACGGGTATGTCTTTTAGGGTATCACCAAATCCCATACCCGCGAAAAATTTTCAAAACTAACCCATACCTGACCCAATACCCGTCGGGCTTCGGGTATACCCATCCCGAATGCTTCGGGTTTCGGGTATACCCGTCGGATTCGGGTTATTTTGCCATCCCTATCCACAAGTGCATGATGGAACGGTATTAATTGTATTCAGCTCATCCTAGTTTGACATCATTTTGGCAAAACAAGTAACAATATCACCGCTTCCTTGAGTGATTTGGCAAAAGTTCTTTTGCAACTGGTATATATCATAACCTTATTCTTGATTTCACCTAATATGATTTTATAAATAAATAACTAAAAGTAGTTTTCATTTCGTCTAAATGAACCGATCATTGTTAAACCTTCAAATCAAGTTTTTCGTTTAAATACATAATATACGTTTATATAATTGTATAGTGTCACACCCCGTTGAGCGATTTGCGGAAGCGTAAAACGGAAATGTAACAGACACTTCTGGTATCAACCACATTGCTTATAAAGAACAATACAAACTAGTTTACAATATTTTACATCGATCTAACTTTGTTTACAACTAGGTGATACAAACTAAAACCAGTCCGTTAAGCGACTTTACTTCTTACTAGCACACTTGCATCAATTCACCTAGCATTGATCGCAAGTCAAACACGTAGCACATTGACTTTCTAGTCCAAGTCTGGTATACCTGAAAAACATGTTAAAACGGGTCAACTACAAATAGTTGGTGAGTTTCACGAGTTTCAAGAAATCAGTTGTGCGTACAACAATCACAATTGTAAATACGCAAGTAGGTATGTATGTACGTTCACAAGTACGTTTGTTTGTATGTTTATGATGTAATTATGCTAAGCTACAGTGAATCCTTGACTGTTCGTGCTGCGTGCCTCCATTTCCCACGCTCAATCAACCATCGTGGCCCTCTTTCCGTCCACAACATGCCCCAAGTAGCTATGTCTAACACTACATAGCGTGTTTGTATAATTATGGTCATGTGCAAACGGGATAATGTCTCAGCAAACCGTGCTGGCCCCGCCTGGGTTTGTCAAACCAATAGTACTATTCACAAGCCACCGGCTCGAAGTTAATCACTTTGTTAGTATGGACTTTCATGTGTTAACACTTAGATAATTCCCATCATCAAACAGTTCAGAATATATATATATAGATATGTATCAACATGTTTTTCACCTCAAAGGTTCGTAAAAGCAGTTTAAAAGTGGGGTCGTGAAACTCACTGTTTTGTAGGCACTCAGTGCGAGATCAGCTCGGGGTTCGTTTCCCTTGCTATCACTTAGTCCCTATAATTAATATTATAATAATATTAATATTTTAATATTATTATAATCTTAATACTAAATCGGAATGTATAGCTAGTCTAGATATAGTTGTTACATCCAGAAAGTGTCAGTAGGCTTAGATTGTGATGTTGTTCAATGTCTAATACTTAAAACCGAATTTGGCTCGGTTTTCCTGTTTTCCCAGCTGGGCCAAGTTGTTCGTTTACGCGTTCAGAAAACAGTTATGGGGAAACAAGCTTGGGTAAATGTGTTGGTCGATAAAATGATTAAGTTATAAAGAAAGATCATACATTGGGGTCCCGGATTAACTACGGGGCTCGTTTCCGTTTATTCAGTTTGATTTGAGAAGAAGCGCGCACAATCTATCCAGATTGTCCAGGTTTCTCACAAAAAGTTCGTTTTTAATTAATTAATCCAAAAATATGATTTTTGATCACTCTTGGTGTTTTGATATTCCCGCAGATTCGTTAATCACGAACTTGCCGGTTTTTATTTGAATTGAGCTTGTTTAATCTTCAAATTAGCATAATTAATTAACCGTTAATCATTAAATTATGAAAATTTAGTCACTTATCAAATAAAATGTGGAGATTTCTATAAAAATATTTCTGGAATTAATTATTGATTTATTAATTTATAAAAATTCATTTTATCAACTATATTTAGCCTGAAAATCGTCCGTTTATCCCAAACGATTTCCAAAAATTCCACGAAAATTCTTGGATGTTCAAATTATATCCCAAAAGCATCTATGTAAATTCCATAACAACCTTGTCTAATATTCTTTTCGGATCAAATTCGGCTATAAAAATTCATATGAACGCATATACACAAAACACCCTTAGACTTTTCTAAATGATTTCAAATTTCATATGTGATCAAAATATAGCAAATCTGAGTTCCCCACAAAATTTCATAATTTTTCAAGCATTTTAACTATTTTTCCCAAATAAACGTCCCAATCCGGTAATAAATTCGCCAAATATTCTCGGATGGTCAAAAAATTACCAAATTTGAAAGGGAGTCAATGATATGGTACCTGATGTCCCTGAAAAATTTCAAGACCTAATAATATGCACATAACAACCTTAACCTAAACAGCCCGTAAACGAGTGATTCGGCATTACCTTAGCGGGTTTGGCTCGTTTTCGCCTTTCTAATCAAGGTTTCAAGCTCTTGTGCTTAATTGCAGTACAAGTACTAAATCACCAACCAAACATGTATCATCAAGAGACCAGCCATGAACATTAGGGTTTCGGTTAGGGTTCTTAATCGAACTTTTGAACCGTAAAAACGTCGTTTAAACCCACTAATCCGTGTTTATGACAAAAAAAAATCATGATTCAGATTTCCAACTAGGTTTAGCATCAAATTATAATTTTGGATCATTTCAAAGAGTTTTTCATGGTTAGTTATGATTTTTATTACTCAAACCATCATCCTTATGAATAATCCATGTTTAATCAAGTGTAAATCATCAAAATTTTAAACTCTCACCTTAAGTTTTTGGCTAGAACAGTAGGGAACCAGCAGGGAATAGCTTGGTGGTGAAGTATTTTGGTTTAGGATTGACTTGGAAGACTTTTTAAAACAAAATATCTAGGGGTGGTTCCCCATAAATTGCGACCGACCCTTCATGGGCCTTCTTTGGGCCCATGTTTGGCCCACCTTTCTCGTATTGCGTGCCTAAACGTAAAACCCCGAGTCCAAATTTATTTCGGGTTCGGTTTTTGGCATGAAAAATAGATCGAGTATGACAAACAATGCGAAAACGAGTGTTTTTCGGCTATTTTTGTGTAAATTTATAAAAACATACTATATGTTTGTAAAAATCGAAAATATTTTCATGGATCGCTTAAAACATTTCAAATATGTGTTTGGTAAATCTTTTTCGGCTTAACAGATGATACAATGCTTGGTTTGTTGCTATCTTTCGCGTTTAAATCTATAGCGGGTAGTTAAACGAGCATTTTTTCGTTTACTTGTTTGCTATCGAACTAAGGCCATAATACTTATATATTAGCTTATATTAAACGTATATCACTTATAGATGCCCCCCCGAGATATCTGGATCATAACCAGACCCGCTCGGTTAATCGTTCGTTCGTTACGTAATAAGCGTTTAATCGTTAAATCGGTAACTGTATATTAGGGTGTACCTGGTTTTGGCTCAAATGTCACATATAGTACTAGAATTAGCATTTTATTGTTTAAAAATCAATGTGTCACTTTTAATAACATTTAAATTGATTTCGTTCTTATTACACTTATATAAAATTATTATAAATTATTATTCAACATCTTATCGATCCCAAATTCGTTGTAAACCCATGCTATCGTGTTTTATTCATTTATATCGCTAGAATATTTATTTTAGTTATGTCTTTAAAATTAGGAAATATTTTAGTTATGTCTTATTATTGTTATTATTACACCAAAGTCTGAATTACTCGCTCAACATGTGTTGTTGACAAATTATTTTTACGCATATTGTAGGTTGTTATTTCAGAAGGTTTGAAGTGCAGAACGTAGATTGGACTTTACGATAGTTAATAAAATTAGAACAATTGTTATAATTTCTTTTATTTTAATACTTTGTGTACTTTGATATGAATGAAACAAATTTGATATTGACACTTGAATTATTGTTAGTGTTTTTAAGCTATGATACAAATATTGTCACGTCCCGACATGTTCTATCGTTAGGTTGGGGTGTGACACCACTCTTGTGAGGCCTTGGTTATTAAAGATATGAACCTTAAAAGAGATACCAAATGCCAAGTTTGATGCTAAGCCGGGGAACTGCCACTCTTGTGAGGCCTTGGTTGATAAACTATAAATCTTAAAAGAGACACCAAGTACCAAGCTTGATGATAAGTCAAGAAATTGTCATTCTTGTGAGAGCTTGGTTAATAAAAACATAACTCTTAATATGAACATGGACCAAATGAAGTACTTGTGAGGGCTTGGTTACTACTTGGTAATTCAAGGTTAATCCTTTGCAACTTAACTAATCTTAATTGGTATTTTAAGTATAATACAAAGGTTATTTTTACTAAAATATCAAGGACAATTCACTTAGTAATTTAAGGGATTGTCTCATCTTTAAAGTAAGTTATCTCATAAATACTTAATATAAACCACTTGCTTACATAAAATGATGTTTTAGTGGAGGTCATGAAGTTATGCATATCTCTTTCTTTAATTATAATGGAATAACATAACTTAGAAATAAGGTGTTGTTCCAGCATTTAATCACCATAACAAGCTTAAATCACATGTTTAGCAATTAATTGTTAAACCAAGTTAAGAGGAGTTTTAACCAAGATGAAATATTTTTATCCTTGATCGTCTCTATAAAAATATAAAAACCCAAAAATATTTTCTTTATTTATGCTTTTAAAATTTACTTGTCAAACCAAAACTATTATAATGTTTACTTTCGGTTAAAATAAATATAATGATTTAGTAGTAAAAATCAAACAAATGTGTCCGTTGATCAATACTTGGTTCCTACCGATACTATTCTACATATATGATATCTACATTTGCCTATTTGTGTGTGGTCTAGTTAAGATAATAATCATTTTTGTAAATTTAAAACTCGACATTGTGTAAAACAACCCTTTTGAAAAAATTAACTTATTCTGTACACTCCATATCGCATCACTGATCTTGGTCCAAAGCTAGTTGTTTTCGCAACAAGTCTACCAAAACCTTTTGTTCCTTTTTCATAAGACGGAGCTTCTCCTCTAGAATTCAGGCTCTTCGTTTAGCTTCGGCTTCATTGAACATGTAAACTTGTGAATCACTCAATCTTGTTTAGAAACTCATATTTTTAAGTTGGAGTTTAAAAGATAGAACTATAGTTGGGAGAGTGTTAGTGGATTTCTTTAAATTTGTGAAACTATAAGGGTGTCCCCACATTTATTTTGTTTGTGAGTTTCCAAACCATATCATCTTGAACTGGAAGTAGATATAAGGATTGTCTGAACAATAAATTATTTGTTAGAAGGAAAAGCACTTCGCAAGAAATTTAAACTAAATTAAACTAAGCTAAACTGAACTAAACTAGCATTTAGCGCGTTAAGTCCCCAGCAATGGCGCCATTTTGACGTAGGATGTCGCGGTCTACTCAAACAATTTATTTTAATAACTTGAATACCTATACTAGTACGGGTAAGTAAGGTCGTCTCCACAGGGACTCAAGGAAAGTGCAAGTAATAATTATAATTTTTAACTAATTATTTTAGGTATATTTGTTTTAATTAATCCCAGTTATTGTCTTTTGGTCACTATCGGTCCCAACTAACAAGTTGGCTGCTGACGGTCCCAACTTTTAACGTATTAGTTCCTAACGGTCCGCGGTTATTAGAATCCTAACGTCGTTACTTCAAGTCGCCGGAAAAACGTTTTTGGCCGGAAAACTCAATTTTTTTTCCCGAAAACTCAACATTTTCGTCCAAAACATCTTGGTAACTTTGTATCGGACCTTTAGGAACCTTATTCTAGTAAAAATCCCCAATTATTGAGGTTGCCGGAAACCCTAAATACCATCGTCGGAATTGGTTGATGGTGCTCAAGTGGTGGTAGTTGGTTGGCGATGTATGAATTGGTGGTGGTTGTGGTGTTCAGGTGGTGTTTTCCGGCAACAAATTTGACTTTTCCGACCAAAAACATTTTCCCGACGACCTGAAACTAACGACGTTAGGATTCTGTTAGTCGCGGGCTGTTAGTAACAAATACGTTAAAAGTTGGGACCATCAGTAGCCAATTTATTATTTGGTGCTGTCAGTGACCAAAAGACAATAATTAGGATTAATAAAAACCAATATACCATTACTTTAACCTAAGTGGACAGACGATGTCAAGCGATTTGAAAGATTAATTATTTAAAACTAAACGATTACCTTTGAGATTTGTAAACAATATTAAAAAAAATATTCACTCTAGGTTCGGGTAATGTGACATTCAACTAAATCACAGATTCACCTGACTTGATTGCGCAGTAATTACTAGACCAATTAGTTTGATTATGATGAAAAACGATAACTTAACCGGATTGTTGACATAATTGAACTCGATCTACTGAATTACCAATTTATGTTTTATGACAATCAATTAAATACCAATAGCCGATGATTATTAGTTCAATGTCACAAAAGCCTAACCCTAAGTTCTGATGAACAAAACCAAATAAGTGATGCACCAATCGATAATCAAAAACATAAATTGTTTAAACAACCAAGCAATAATAGAAAAAGATCAAATTAATAAAACTTAATAAAATCCGTAGTCATGAAGCACAATGAATCTGGTCATAAGCTAAAATACACAAACCCTAGTCTATAATAAACAAACGAACTTAGCTAAGCATCGACATTACATTAAAGTTACTTATCTTGATGAACATATGATCAAACGATGATTCGGCGGCTTCGGGATGGTCGGAAGTCGACCTTGGGTTTCTCTTCTGCCTCGAAAGTAATGATACGACGAATGGGGGCTTAGATATGTTTATATAATGATTAGGGTTAATTTTCTTTGATTTAATGTGGTTCGCGTCACGCGAAAGGGTAATGGGCCTGTCCTTCGCGTAGCGCGAAGGACAAAATAGTCGGGCTCAGTTTCTGGCTGGTTCGCGTAGCGCGAACCAGAGGCTCCAGTCCTTCCCGTCGCTCGAAGGACAAAATGTTAGCCAAATCTTTTTCTTTTCTTTATTCTGCCTCGTGAAGCGTGCAATCCCATTCCCGCACTTCTAAGCCTTCATTCCAAGCTCATAAATCAACCCTATAAGCCTCTGTAGCGTCCAATGCCCTGAAACACGTAAAGATGCATGAAGTACGAATGTTCATTCATTTATTTAACTAACAATAACTAATTTAATATATTATAATACCTAACTTTTACCCAACCATCAATAAACAATTAGATAATCAATTAAACATTTCATATCATTACATGCAAACACATATCTCTATTTCTAGCAACCAATCTAACTTTCTTACTCTTTCTTATATTACACATGAAGTTAATCATGCATCTTACCACTACCTAGCTTGCTTGAGCGACATATGGTTTTCTTGAACTGGCATCTTCTTTCTCTTTCCCTTTAAGTCCCATTCTCTGTTCGAGTCTAAGCATGTGCTATCCTTATTTCTCTTTAACTTATGCTCTGATACCAACTTGTAAGGCCCCGTTCCCGGTGCCCTACACTAGGTGTTAGATTTACTCATAAACACAGTTCTATATATTAGAGTGAATTTAAAAGTTTCACGGAATAATTAAAACTTCAAATATCATTACAAAATTTCAAATTTAAACAAACATTCAGACAAGTCTTATACATTCAAACGTCACAAAACATTTTAACTTCAAGTCTTCAGATGCCAACTTCTATATTCTTCTGCCATGTGTGCTTCTCAAGCCAGCTGCCTTAGTCTATTTATCTGCGTGCATACTAAAAGTCAGCTACGCTGAGTGAGTTATAGTTAATCAGGCAACATACATTAGATTCGCAGACTACAAATACGTATCCGAAGATACGTATTCATACTTAACCTGTCCATATTTATTTCATACATACTTACATACATTCGTTCATTGATTCATTCTTTCATATTTTAACTCATTTAATTCATACATCCCATCTCTACATTTTAAAGAGCATTTCGCCTTACTTCCTCGGATATTATTAGGGTCCGGTGCCCAACATACCTTGGATATTATTAGGGTCCTGTCCCTTATTCTCGTTCCATACAACCATACATACTTTACTTATCTTTTGTTATATATTTATATATACCCATCCCCTTACATAACAGAGAAAAGGGGCTAGAAACTCACCTGAAGTCGGTTTCTTTCTGAGTTAACTGTGATACCCTTCCTTAACTGTGCATGTCTAACTGTGTAATAATTGTAAGTATCAATTAACTACATCTAACAAATCATACTTCTAGGTTAGTGAAGTTCCTAACGAACTGGGGTCCGAGGGCAGCGCCCCTGGCAACAGGGTTCTAGGGGCGGCAGCCCATAACAAGGTTTATTAAAAATTCATCAGAAAAACGAGACGAGTTAAGTTTTACAACCATTCGGATCGCATATGAAACCAATCGCATGGATACATTTCAATCGCATCGCATGGATGCAAACCAGTCGCATCACATGGGAGCAAACGAGTCACATCGTATGGATGCAAACCAGTCGCATCGCATGGATGCAAACCAGTCGCATCGCATGGATGCAAACCAGTCGCATCGCATGGGAGCAAACCAGTCGCATCGCAAGGATACAAACCAGTCGAATCGCATGACAAAATGAATAGCATCGCATGCCCCTAAACTAATCGCATCGCATGAATGTGCAATGAGATTCGTCTCTATGCAATCAGAATCATCGATTTCTTTATTTTACCATTTTCAGTCATTTTCCTCCGAGACCCTTCCTTATGACCCGATTTAACCCTTTTAATGAGTTTTAGGTCGTAACAATTTTGTCTACTTGCTTTTACATGGCCCGAACGTCACTTGTTCGTCCCCTATCACACTTGTTAAGCTATTTTACTACAAAGTCTATGTTTTTCTACCACCACGAGGTCTGATTTTCCCTCAACGAATCTTAAGACCAACCGATGTCTAAAATTTGTTGTTTTTATCAAAACATACCTCACGGTTTCGGGTTTGGTTCGGATCTGGACCAACCCACAGATCTGGGCGTGTTTCTTGTTGTTTGATGATACTTGAGCAAGAAATCTTCCTTCCTTTAACTCGGATTTGGATCCGGGTTGAAAGAGAGTGTTTGTGTGTGTTTTTTAAAGTGTTTGTGGAATGAAGGTGATGGAATGAATGAGAATGTGGTGCATGTGCATCTAAACTTTTTGAAGTTTATATACTCCTAGTCTATGGGCCTTAAGGCCCATACCCATTCCCTAGCCCATTCTCTAATTCATACCCAACATAATCAAACATTAGCACATCATTAAATTAATGAAATTTCCTTTATTTATTAATTACAAAATTAGGATCTTACATATATTGTAGTTTGAAATCACGGAACCTCATAATTAAAAACTAGAGGTCAAATTCTGACCGGTAAACTGAATTTGTCACACCCCAACCTACGACGGAATATGACGGGACGCGAACTGTTGGTCCACAACTCACAAGACACTAACACAACAATCTTAGTGACAATATCTAATTATTTTATTAAGTTCAAACATGTACACATCATCTCAAACAATTACAATTAAAACAAAATAAATAATACAAAAACATCTTGTCTTTCTTTTATTCAATATCCTAAAGCTCATTCTATGTGATCTTCAACCTCCACTTCAAACAATAAGATAACATGCAATATGCATACAAAATAGATATATTTGTCAACACGAGGTTGAGTAAGTAATCACCAGTGTTTGACACTAACTATAATATATGAGAAAAAAACTGCAAATCAATATTGTGAGTATCAATAATTAAACAATAAGCAAGTACGTGATGTCAATTGACCATTGCCTTGTGAATCGGGCTCTGGCTACTATGACACAATCAATGAGTATGCTAGAATAAACGTGTAAGCTAGAATCAATGATGGACCACTCCGAATGCTAGAATTAAAAAAAAAATAAGCAAGTAAGCAAATAGCAAATAAGCATTTAATTGATCAACAACACAATAATCATGATTTGCTAGTATGGATAATATGTGGTATGAAAATATAAATAAGTACGCATAAAGTCCCAAAAAAGGTTTTGAAATCAGTAAAATAGGGGAGTGATTACTCACTTTAATGATTGGTGAGCTAAACAATAACATATGTATAACAAACAAATCCCGAGTCTTTAATTCTGACATGAACTGACCTAAAACTTTGAGAAATTAAACTACAATTAAAAAAGAGAACATGGCTGCTGGAATCAGGTTAATTGGATATGTAAAACCCAAGTTATGAGATTTTTAATATTTAAGCGAGCTGGTACTGTTTAAAATTCGAACTTCAAGTTCTAACCAGTAAACTCAAACTTTCCTGGTGAACAAAAAAGTCTTCTGGCTCGAAAGCTAATTTGACCAGAAGATAGAGAAATCGAATAGTCAAAGGATTTGACTATTATGCCCTTAAACTGGCCACCGAGACTCCCTCAGTCACTAAAATTGATTGAGGTCTTTTGTTTATAAGATGAAAATACACATTTATCAGAAGACAACTTACCCGGAATGATTAAGGAACAAGGAAATAAATGAGGTCAAAAAGTTTTGAAACTTGAAAGTCAACGGAGGCTTGAAGAACTTGAATAATCTTGAAGAAATTGATAATGGAGGAAAGGATTTTGTGATATGCAGAGGTGGTAGCTGAGTTACAGAAGATTTTAGGGTTTAGGGATGTATTATGATTAATTATTATACACCAAAATCGCTTATTAGGAAAATAGTTCGTTTAAGGAAACCAAATAAGCTTAGATTGACAAAATCGGGTCAATTAACCTAGATATTTCGACTTTAAAAACTAGAAAACGATTTTGGACCTGCTATAACATTATAGGGCTTATCTCGGGGCTTAAGTTTCGTTAATTAGGTCTAAATAGGCTCGATTTAGCATTAAAAACGAATTAGCGAGTCAAACGAAGACACAAATTGATACAGATAGTAGCCCACGTCATGTGGCCTACATGAGGCTCTCTCCATGCGTGATGCGGTGTGGTGAGGGGGATTCTCAACTTTGATTTTTGGCAAAAGTAGTCCCTGTACTTTTATAAATGTGATTATTAGCCGTCTTAAGCGATTTTAAGGGTTTTTAAGAGTTGTTTGACGAGTTTGAAAGTTAAGAAAACTCAAATTAAGTTTAACCATGCTAAATTCTAATAAATTTAAGATTTTATAAATAATAAAGATTTGAATTACATTCCCGAGTCGGGTAAACGAATACGAAAAATTCGAGATGTTACAGAATTGACCTGAAACCGGTATAGTAAAAACTGATTTGTAACCGATATTAACCATAGTTAGGGACCGTTAGTTTCACTAAGTTACTAAGGTTAGTATTAGGTTATGCTAATTTTAATAGGTTAAGTGGTTAATAATAGAACCTTACCACTTACATAGGTTAGAGGTTTTCACTAAAAAACCAGCTAGGAACCGTAACGATTATTGACGATACCGGCTTTGATGGTTTGACCAATAACCAGTTACGATTAGTAACTCATATTCTTATAGGACATTCACATATATCCCCTGCTTAAGTTCCTATGTTACATATTTACCCAACCTTTAAAATCATAACATATTTCCCATTTATAAACCACATATATTACGTATATGCCCATTTCATTAAAATTAAGTGATTAAATGTTTGTTTTATCGTTAATGAACTAATTAAAGAACTATTTACATATGCCTCATTTCTGAAAACATCAATTACATATATCCTCTTTATAAATTAAAAGAACATTATGTTATTACTAGAATCATATATCATTATTTTTATCTTAAAAAAGAATGAAGAGAACCTACAAATCACAACTAACTTTATTAATAAGATCAATTCTAACACAAAAGTTTTCTGAATTTACAATGCATTAGCTTCCAAAATGCATAGCTTCCAAATATTCCAAAATGAAAACCAACAATATAAGACGTAAGAAAACTATGCACTTTTTCCTTCATTACTTGTAGGCCACTTTTCTGTAGTACGCAAATTGATTCATCATTGCATAATGGGCCAACACTCTTATAAGCTCTTATCATATTTACAAATGTTGAGTTTACTCTAGTGGTCGACTTTTGTTTTCCCAAATTACCATTTGAAAGTTCTGCTCCACAACTTCATGATCAGTACTATAATAGCTATGTAGGCTTTCATCACTTAATGAGTCTTTTGATTCTTTATTATGAGCATCACTTCTATCTCTGTAAAAGATATACAATTCTCATAAAAACATCTATTTGTAGAATACAAGGTTTATCAAAATAAACATTTACCATTTACGATTGTCGCATCAAACTTGTGTCAGCCTCACACATGCTAAGCATCACTTGAAACTTTTCATGAGAATCAACTTGAATTGCTCGATGTCATTTTTCTTACTGAACCAAAGTGAGACACTGAGCTCCCTATCCGAGCTCTTAAGGATAATGAGTGGCTCCTTATCCGAAGGACAATGAGTGGCAACCTCTCAATCAAATCAAATCAAAGTTTTATATGCTCATGTCAATGTAAACTTTATTTGGAGCCAAAACAATAGCGTCTTATAGATAATTTCTTAGCTAAACGAAAGTAGCCTCCACATCTTAATTGTATCTTATACTTAGAAAATCCTTGAACAACAACATTCTCGAGTGACGGTGATTGATCTCTATTCTCCTATGCTGGTGTAAATGAGTAGTTTTCCATAGCATCCTCATGAAACAACCTAACGTGAAGCAAAATTGTTCAACTATACCATAGAAAGAAAAAAAACATACCCAGACATATAATAAAACTTTTTGAAGTGGGCGTTGTTTAGACCTAGCAAAAACCAAAAACAAAGAAATCATTAAACTTTTTACCAAACATGCAATTAGTCTTTTCACAAGTAAGAACCATAGTATTAATTTATATGTATAGTGTTAGCATGCTATCTAACTCGTTTTATATAATTCATTTTGATGTGTAAGTTTGTTAATACTAATTTAATAATAAAAATAGGTTAATTGATCGTTAATCATATGAATGAAAACAATAAGTTAGGTGCTTAGGTTTAGGATATTTGGGCCCAATTCATTAAGCCCATGCAATAATATTATTTCATGAGTCAATAACAATATGCTACCAAGTACCACATGACATGACCGTGAGGTGCACGTGATATACCGGCTTATTTTATCAAACCCTCTTCTCCGGCCACCGGAAAAATGGCTCTACTCCACCGATGCTCGTCTCCTTCTACTCCACCTGTCATCTCTTTCACAAAATCAACCGCCAATCCGACGTCGTTTTCGGCCTCCTCTCTTCCCCGTAACCGCCGTTTACTTCCGTCGCTTAGAGTAACCGCCGAAACGGCAGCCGGTTCTACGTCGGAATCCGGACAGAAGCTGCTTTTGGAAGTGAAGGACCTCACGGCCGTTATCTCTGAATCCGGACAGAAGATTCTTAACGGCGTTAATCTCTCAATCTACGAAGGCGAGGTAAATACTACTTCTATATTGCAGTTGACTACTAATTTGATACTTTATCTATCTATAAAAGTAGTGGTAATTTGACTTTTGAGGTGCCTAGGGTTTTGGTTATGAACTCATAGGTCTGTGAATTTTTTATATTATTAATTGTTGTGTTGTGGTTGTTGTTTAAAAGTAAAATAATATGTGTTAAGACTTGAAATTGAAAGGTTAGTAGTATAGTTATTTTTGGATGAACAACTTTGTGATTGACAGAAGCTGTTACCTGTTATAGTGCCGGTTTCTAGTTTTTGTCACTGAAAACCGTAACCAAACCGTTGAAAATAAAAACCAAACCAAACCGTTAATTCACGCGGTTTGGTTGGTTAATATATGTTAGCATCATTACTAAAATGATGACCAGGAGAAATTGAGCCATAAATATACCACTTCCCAATCCTGCAACATGGAAACAGTATACAAATACAGTATGCAAGCACAGCCTCATCCATTTCCTAGGAGGCTGGAAGAAATTGTAAAACGAACTTGAAAAATGTAAGCATCATATTAGTAGCCCAACAATGAGATAACTGTTAATGCAAATCTGACACAGCAGTAGAATTATCACATAAGTAATACATTAGAACATCACATAATCAAATACATGCAATATAAAATATTTAAAGAATTTAAATATATTTAACACTTATGGTCCGGTCCGGTTTCATGGTCTTAAACCAAATCGTGAATACCCTACCTATATGGGTAATCTGTATTTTATGGGCTGTAAACGAACCAAACGTTCGGCAGGAAGTTCGTTTATGTTCGTTGATTTGATAAATGAACGAACGTGAACAAGGAGTTTTGTTGGATTTAACTAAATGAACAAACACGAATAGAGGCCATGTTCGTTCAGTTCTGTTCTTAAACGTTCAATAATGTGTTTGTTTACGTGAATTTGTTTGTTTACGCCTGTTTAGTAAAGAAATCACTATAAATTCGCAATAATATAGCTATGTTTAAGAGCACCAATCTGCAATCAGAAACCTATCAATCATTTTGCTAATGCTGTTTCAGTTGTTGATTTGACTAGATTCATGCTATTATGGGCAAGAATGGTTCTGGAAAGAGTACCTTTGCCAAGGTTAGTACTTTGTATGCTTAGTTTTTTGGACTCACAGTTTTGCGAACCAAGTATGGGTGTTCATCGAGCTCTTTAATCGGATTTCGGGTTAATTGAGTCAGGCTCTTTGGGTTTTGAACGTTGGAAATATAGCCCGATAACCTAACCATTCTACATTCGGGTTAAATGGTTCTTGGGTTTATTGAGTCGTGTACAAGTCAGGGTTTGGGTTTTCAACGTTGGTGTATATTCTAATGTCAAGTCTCGTTTAAATTTTGAGGTTATTTGACTGAAATGACATTATGTTTGCCTGAGGTGTCTTATTGAGCATGATGTCTTTTATTTATTCCTTCCGTGACCTCAATTTGATTTGCAACTAGATGTATAATCGGAATTTATGCACCAACTATTTTTATTTGGGTTCAGTTTTGTACACAAAGTTTGTGCATTTTGACTAAGAAATAGTCAGCAGATCAGATTTTTGTCATATTTGCTATGTTTGAATATCACATATTAGAAGCGATTTTTCCCAATTTTGCTGCATAAAAGTCGTATTTTTATCAATTTAAGTTGTGATTTGGTAGTTTGACTCAGATGTACTCAACTGTGATGTCAAGGGCAATTATGAAATTACGCTTGTTTCAATTTTCAACTTTGCCGGGTTATACGGGTCCCGTATAACAAAAACATCCATTTATCGAACCGATTAGCTGCACTCGGGTTCGGGTTTTATAGTTGGTCGGGTTCATAGTCACATAAATCGCGGTACGGGTATGCGGTTCGGGTACGTGGTTCGCTAGGCTAGACGAATTCGGTACGGAGGGGGTAGGTTAATTTCGGTACGAACTGGTACAGTGTGCCAAGTAATCCGGTTCGAGGGAATTGAAAAATTAATATATAAGTTATATATCTTTAAAAAATAAAAGTTGTTTGTTTAAAAATATAATTTCCATATATACATATATACACATATATTCAAATGCAATTTTATGAAATAGCTATATTATATTGTAAAATATATTTGAATAGTAACGTATAGGGTTAAATTTAATAAAAATACAAACTTGAGGGTAAAAAATAAAGTTTTATGGAAGAAAAAACTGAAAAAAAGCAGCTGATCTTCACTACCGTTTTAGGGTTTTGGTCATGGGAGCCAAATCTGGAACCCAATTCACTAATGATTTCAGGAAAAACCCCAATCGAATTGGAGTGTTCTACAGTCGATTCCTAATTCGCAAATTAGGGTTCAATTAAATCGATGTACCAACAATTCCAATATACGTTTTAGGGTTCAATTGGATCGACGACTGCTGTTCTTGGTTCACGAATTGAACCCACTATCGGAACGAAAACGAATTCCGATCCGGTACGAAATGTACCAAAACGAAATTCGCGGGTAACTGAGCGATTTCTGTGACTATGGTCGGGTTCATGTAGATCGGGTTGGCTAGTTTTTCGGGTCGGGTCTTGTCATCGGGTTCGGGTTAAAAGGGACGGCTCTAGAACCGAGTAGTGTATCCAACATCTTCAGCACTTGAGGATTAAGCTGTCAATAGTCTACATATTTTGTACTTGTTTTGTCATATTATTATGTGTATGATTTTGTAGGTTCTTGTTGGTCATAAAGATTATGAAGTTACTGGAGGTTCGGTTGTTTTCAAGGGAGAGAATTTGCTTGAGATGGAACCAGAAGACAGATCACTTGCTGGTCTTTTTTTAAGTTTTCAGTCTCCTGTTGAAATTCCAGGAGTCAGCAACAGTGACTTTCTGCAGATGGCGTATAATGCTAGAAGAAGGAAACTTGGTCAGCCTGAGCTTGATCCACTTCAGGTTTATAGTTTCTGACTCATTTATTTTAGTCTTTACAATTATTGTAGCTTTTGTACAGTCTCTAAAATTGTTCGTTAGAACTTGAAAAGGTTATGAACATTTAAGATGTATACAGGTTTTTCTAATTTTTGCTACATTAGGTGAGTAAAATTTGGTTGTACTAATAATACGCTTTCGCAGTTTTATGGCTACATCATGCCGAAGTTGGAGATGGTGAATATAAAGGCCGACTTTTTAAATAGAAACGTAAATGAAGGATTCAGTGGTGGTGAAAAGAAGCGGAATGAAATTTTACAACTTGCGGTATGCATTCCTGATTATGCAATTTATGACTCGAGTTTTGCCCTTTCTGGTTAACTTAAATAAGTGTATTTTGTTTTTCCCTTTTGGTTTCTGATCAAATTCAAATGATGTTGAGGTAACTGCAGAATTAATTTTCTCTTGTTTTATAGGTTCTTGGGGCAGAATTGGCCATATTGGATGAAATTGATTCTGGATTAGATGTTGATGCACTAAGAGATGTTTCAAAAGCAGTTAATGCTTTAATGACTCCCAGAAACTCTGTTTTGATGATTACTCATTACAGACGACTCTTGGAATTCATCAAGCCCACCTATATCCACATCATGGTAACTTTTCTGTGTTAAGTTAAAAGATCAATGCTTGCATATCTTTGATGACCTGTTAATGCATGTCTATGATTTATATGGGTTAGTTGCATTTAATATACTTTTATAAGGTTCTAAAGTTGTATGGTTTTGTGGTTATGTTACGATTTAATTTATTATGAATAACGAATGTGGTTGTAGGATGAAGGGAGAATTTCAAAGACTGGTGATATATCTATAGCTAATATTCTTGAGAAAGAAGGTTATAAAGCAATGTCCACCGCATAATTGCTGGCTATAAGGTATATCCTGCACACTACTCTTCAATAAAGCGGAAAATTTTGTTTTCTGTTAATTATCATTTTCACAGCTGTATTCTTTTTCAGAGAGAAGTTTTGGTTATGATATTTGGAGTTTTTTGTCCTAAGATAATTATTCAAGACAGAAAAAATGATATTGGATATATGTCCTTGCAGCAGGTATTGAGACACAAGTAGGTATGTTTGTGTTACTCTATTCATTTGTAAGTTGACTTGATAATTTATAAATATGTTTGTTACCATTAATGCTTGTAGTATATTATCGTCATCCAGTTGCACATAATAAATCAATCTCCTAAAGTTTTAAAATGTGGCCTTTTTGCTACTGACTCTTCCAAGTCTGTAATTTGTTCGTCTATTCCAGAAAATGAATTTATTTTCACTTGGTGCATGGACGGGTCATGTGGGTTGGGTAATGGTTCGAAATGGGTCCGGGTTAACATTTTGTCCCCATTTTTTAAGGTTTTGAGGTATCAAAAAGTCTATTTACTTAATAATATTATAATTCTGTTAAAATAAAACAATTAGAGACACTGCATGCATTATGAATGGGCTCAAGAACGATACATCATGCAGTAGGTGTGGTTCGCGTCAACTGTTCAAATTCAAGATTTTGAATGTGGTCTATCAGAGTCACAACTGGGATCATAACATGCGGGGCTGGCAAGGGGGCTACATCCCATCAATTATCGTGTCCAGCGAAAATGTTTTTAAGTGTTTGTACTCGTGTCGTACAAGGCTCGTTCATGGCAACACCAACACTAGAGTGGTGTGCCTTCCCACCTAAATTGCAAATAGAACATGAACAACAAAGTAATGCCAAGTACAAGAGACGTAAAAGTTCACAATAAGTAGACCAAGGAGACCATGAAGGGTGACCGTCTTTAGAATTATAATGAGGGGTTAGGTTTAAATAAGAAGTTTGATTTTTCTAAGAAAGCTAGGAATGAGGGTATTATAGTCTAACACTTTAATCTCAAAACCCACTTACTTTAATCTCAAAACCCATTTAATTACATTAATTTCAAAAACCCATTTACATAACAACCCAATTGCATCTTCATTATCTCCTACAACCACCATCACTCCACCGTCCACCGCCCACCATCACCCACCACCACCACCTCGCCGGAAAAGTCTGAAAAAACACAATGAAAAACACAATGTAAAAGCAAAATGGAAAAAAACACTATGAAAAAAAACACAATGATAAAAAACACAATTGTATGACACAATGTAAAAAACACAATAGAAAAAACACAATGAAAAATACTATTGTATAACATAATTTTGTAAAACATAATTTGGTAAAACACAATTTGTAAAAAATCCACCAATTTTTTTTAATTTTTATATAACAATATGGTACTCATATAAAAGATAAAAAGATACTCGTTATTATGGTGAATTTGTTTTTCAATAAAAGCGTCGTAAAAAAAAAGTTGTGGACGTTTTAAATAATGGGGAAATTTGGCATGTGTCTTGCATGTGGAGAGAGAAAGTCAACAAATGTGTTATTCCTTTTATATCCTTCCTCTTATGTTCACACTTGACTAGAGATGTTCAACGAAACCGGTTCCTGGAACCGAACCGGTGGACCCGAACCGGACCCGAACCGGTTCCTACCCGTTTTTTGTAGGAACCGGACCCTATCTGATTCAACCCGATGATCCGTGACCGGTTCTTGCATTTCTGAGTGGGGGCGGGTAGGAACCGGAACCGAACCGGAACCGGTTCTGGAACCGGAACCGGTTCCTAACCGTTTTTTGGCCGTTTTTTGACCGTTGGGGTCAAAAATAGCCGTTTTTGACCGGTTACGGTACAGGAACCGGGTTAGGAACCGGTAAGAACCGGTTAGATAGGTTAGGGGTCCGAGGGTGGGAGAACCGGTTCGGTTCCCTAACCGGTTCGAGCCTGGAACCGGTTTAAAAGGGGGTTTTGAATATAGGAACCGGTTAGGAACCGGTTCCGGTTCCTAGTCCCAAACCGTTTTGAACATCTCTACACTTGACTTCCATCTAAACTAATCTCAACCCTTCATATTCAAAATCAATGGACAAGATTACTTCTTATCCTTCCTATAAAAAGTATACTTCTTATTATAACCTAACCATTATAAAGAGATTAGATACTTATAAGAGCATTTCGAGCTCATTTGCTATCATATTTATAATTACACTAAAAAATCGTCATATAATCTTCCCTTTTCAATTAAATAATATGTTTTTATGCGTTTATCATTATTTTTTCTTTCTCCTCTACTAATGACCACTTTCAGAAAATTTTAAAAAGTTATACGATTTGAGATAGAAACTTATATGTAACTCTCATATAACATTTTCTCTCTCATATACTCATAACAACCCATAACCAAATCATATAATTTAAAAAACTCACTCACATAAATATAGGAAACGGGCCGAGAATGCTCTTAAATAGATTAAATACCAAACTCTATAAATCAGTAATCGGACAAATGATGATCACAAGCGATAATTGGAACCTATAAAAGTCAATGCATAGAGATTAGATACCTAAACTCTATATATCATTAATAAGACAAATGACAATCACAATGTATAAAAGTCAATGCATTTAGGCTGAGGGGTGTGGGGGGCTTTAATGGGGGCTCCAACCAATAATATTATGACGTGTGGCAGAGAGAGAAACTGGATAAGGGGGTGTTGGAGCCCCCGTTGGAGTCTCTGGCCCTGGTGTGGAGGGCTCCAGCAGGGGCTCCAGCGAATTTTTTTTTTATTTTTTTATAAATATATTCAAACAACGTATTATTAAAAAAACTCATAAATTATTAAAAAAAACACACATTAATAAAAAAACACATTAATATCTAAAAATAAAATAAAAATTAAAGTACTAAAAAAAACATTCTTCTTATTCTTCGGCTTGGTCTTCTTCGATCAACCTCTTTCAGATACGTTCCTTTTGCTTTTCCATTAGCATTTAATCGACCGGATTTAGGTTACTGAAGTCTCTAGTAAGAAAGTCCAAATCTCTCATTCGACTTTTTTCCTTTTTGTCATAAGAGACCACCTCCATGGTTTTGTTGAATTTATTGAGGGATTCAACAAGATTGACGATGTTTACGGCTTCCCCCTCAGCCGGTTTTTTCCCCTTGGCGTCCCTTCCCAATGGCCACCTCCTCGGCGGTGAAGACGTTTCCTCCTCCGCAATGTTTAGGTCGAATCCAACGCGGCAATCCGACCCGGTTGAAGTGCTATACGCTCCAGACGAACTAGTTTAGTCCGTTTCGGCCTTACTTCCGCATCAAAGTCCGGCGCCACCAGCTCAACCTACTTGGAACACCTTTTCAACCTCTCCCACAACTTTAAATTGTCCCACGTCTTCACCATCCCATACCTCCGCAATCACTCCTGCTTCCACTCTTCGACCGTGAAATTGTAAACCGCCAAATCATCACTGCCACTTGGTCTCATACGACCGCTGTTCCTGTTGAAAAGATTAGTAAACAAGCCGACAAATTTTCTGATTTCGGACCACCGACCCGAAATCATATCGGCGTTCCGCTCTGTACTCCCAACGAGCATGTAGAACGTCTCCCTAACCTTTGTCCAAAAAATCTTGCTCTTTTGGTAGTCGGCTGCAAAATGACTAAATAAATTAGATTTCCATTTAACTTTTTATTTAACTTTTTTATTAAAAATCATTTTTAAAAACGTTAAAACAATTACCGCAACGCCGATCCTCAGAAATGACTATCCAAGCCCGACACAAGGCTTCCTTCTCATCCGATGACCACTGAGTGGCTTTCCGTTTCGTCCTCGGAGTCGAAGCCGGTCCCGACCCGTCCGTTGCAACTTGTTTTTTCCGGTGGACGCGTCTTTTTGGTCCCGTAGCTTCACCGTGTGATTCTTGTGTCTCCGGAACAACAAAGTTAGGAGACGGTTGTGTGTTGAATGGTTGAAAGCCGGATGATTCTTGCGGCTCCGAATAAAACAGCGGTTGGTGCGGTGACGACCATAAATCATCGTCAAGATAATCTGAATCAAGGTTTGGGAACCAATTTCCAGCCATTTTTTTTAAAAAAAAGTTGAGAAGATGAATTGATTTTGGGTGAAGGTTTGAAGTTTTGGTATAAAAATGGGTGAAATGAGGTATAATTATATAGGAAATTTTTTTTTTTTTTGGTTTGTTCGGCTCCCAACGGTCAAAAAACCATCAAAAGTTGTGCAGCCCTCTCTCTTCTCCCGCAAACCGGCTCACGCCTGCATTGTTTTTCGCGTTAGCGCCCCGTTAGCGCCCTGGTGGTGTGGTGTTAGCGCCTGGGGGCGCGAGCGGAGGGGCTCTAGCGCCCCCGTTGAAGCCCCACACCCCTCAGTCTTAGATATGAAACTTAACGCTCAATGAACGCACATATTAAATGCATTTGTAGTTCATTAAAATTTATAGCATAGCCCACTCGTGCAAAGAGATTTTGTTGACTATCATAAATTCTTCACAAGTGCCCAACATGATAGAATAATGCTATAGATTAGATATCAAAAAGTTAAGTGTTATTTTGGTACATGTGCTTTGATCAATTATGCAACTTTAGTATCTATATTTTATTTTATGTAAATGACTACCCCAGTTTCAAAAAACTTGCATTTTTAGTACTTTTTTTTAACTCCGTCTATTTTATCAATTAAGTCAATGGTATTTTAGTAATTTTGTAATTTTATTAATATTTTCTTTTCTTTTAAATGCCTTCCCCCTTTTGAATGCCGGCGACATTCACCCCCACTGGAAGTCCACTGCCAGAAACTACTTCAGCTCGTCAGCGAACGACCAGGTTTGCCGGAAATGTTCGTGAACTCCATCGTCGTCGTTGCTTCGTACTGAACCATCATAAGCCTAATCCGTCGTTGCTCGTTCTTCCAAAGTCACCAGTGATGGCAGTTAGGAAGGCCGATGGCCGCTACGATATCTCCGGCAGTAGCAGCAGCGGCGGCGACAATCTGGTTCAATTGGTGGTGATGACGATGACGATGACGATGGCGATGACTATAGCGGCTAGGGTTCCGCCACAGTATCCGACAATAGTGGAGAAGAACGAGCAGCGACGGATTAGGCTCATGATGGTTCAGTACGAAGCGACGACGACGATAGAGTTCACGAACATTTCCGGCAAACCTGATGCGCTCGCTGACGAGCTGAAGTAGTTTCCGGCAGTGGACTTCCGGTGGGGGTGAATTCGCCGGCATTTAAAAGGGGGGAAGGCATTTAAAAGAAAAGAAATAAGTAAGAAAATTACAAAATTATCAAAGTACCCTTGACTTAACTGATAAAATAGACGATGTTAAAAAAAAGTACAAAAAATACAAGTTTTTTGAAACTGAGGTAGTCATTTGCATAAAATAAAATATAGGCACTAAAGTTGTATAGTTGGTCATACCACAGGTATCAAAATGGCACTTAACTCGACATCAAAACTCTATAGATCAGTAACCAAGCGAGCGATAATTAGAATTTGTAAAAGTCAAAACATAAAGGATGTCCCCCACGAATGCACGCGTTAGATGCATTTATAGAGCATTCTCAACTGATCCTATGTCAACATATCGATAATTATACTAAAAAACACTATATTTCCCTCTTCTATTTAATTAAATAATATTTTTTGTACTTTAATCATTACAGTGTTCTCTTTCCGCCCAATAATTTACAAAAAAAATCACTACCTTTTTCCCAAATTTACAAAAAAATCACTAACTTTTCCCTCTCCACCATATAATTTACACTAACAACCACTCAAAACCCCACCCCATATTTCACAAACCCCTCTCACAAAATTTTGGGAGATCCAATGAGAATGCTCTTAATTCATGGCACACTTGAGCAATTAGAACTTGTAGACCATACCATCATTCAACACAAATGCCCAAAGTATAACATCTCAACCTCTATAAGTATTATATCTTGATCAAACTTTTTACTTACTCTCATATCATAATTTAGCAACAAGGTGGACCCTTTTGATGAGACTAATAATGTTCGGTTTCACGTATTATTAATAGTGATAAAGCTTCAGCTTCTTGTTGCCCACAAATCCTAAAACAAAGGAAATGGAAAATTAGAAATCCAGTAATACTAAGATGAAATAGCTTACGCAGACAATATTATAATAAACATTGTACGTACCAAAGGGGAATAGTCAAAGAGCAACTCGAGTTATATTATACAAAGGATTTATATTCTTTCTTGTTTTCCGGATTTGGTTTGATTCATTTTTTTTTTGTTAATAATCCTTCATTTTAGTTGGCCTATATCATAAGTATCCAAAGTCAATAATGCAAAACTAATATCAATGCATACGTCACCCTAACGACAATTTCCACACCTTAAATGCTGAATTGGTTCCAAATACAAATTCAGTGACGAGCCAAATAATATGCAAAACGAAATGATCTTAAATCATATTGAAGTATGATAAAAGTTTCTCCAAAACTTGTACTAATCAAATCCAAAATAATACACGATATATAGTTTAAAGATCGTTAACATTGCACACGTTATCCAAAACGTCAAAAAATCATAGTTATAAAAAAATGTTACTTTGACTTTGACATAAGAATTTTATCATCCATTTACACACTTGGGATATCATGGTTTGAGTTATCTATTTTTAAAACTTGATCAATGATCATCGTGTTTTGATCTTCAAATGCACACATTTTTATTAGGCTAGCTAGGACGGGTTTCTGTAAGGCCAAAAATATGATTTGCGATATCAAAGTATGAAACCCGCTATATATTTATGGTTAAGAAAATAATGTCTTGTAGTCATGTTTATGTGTGTGTTTTAATAGTGTAAATCATCCACTCAAGGGGAGCTCACCTTGGGTGGGTCGGTTAGTGTTTAATATTAAATCTTTCAACCGATAACAAGATCGTCCATTTATTTATCTTTATATTATGTTCGGTCGTTTGATTTACCGCACCCGTCTCGAGCAAAATTATCAAGAACAAAGCCGTTCGTTATCAGATCCGGTTTCGGAACCTACAATTTCTTAACTCAATTGCAATTTCAATAATAATAAATAATTTATGGGCAACATATCATAATCACATACACAATCGATTAAACTCTTGTTAAAAGTTAAAACATTTTCAAAATCCCCCCACTTTCTTTTGAGCGTGTCATGCTATTGCTTAAAATATTCGCTAACATAATCTGAAAATATATAGTCATTTGATTGTTAAAACATCCACAATAACAAACTTATACAAAACCGACATATCTGCTTCACATCATATTTCACATTTTTCTCAAATCATTTTTTCCATAATAACAAACATTTACAAACTTCTTTAAAAAAATTGTTAAAAGCATATATATAATGTGTTTATATATATATATATATATATATATATATGTATGTATGTATGAGAGAGAGAGAGAGGGGTCACCAGACACCACTGACGCCCACTTTTGTCTAGAAGACAAGGATTCCACTTCACAACCAGGGAAGTCAGCCACCCCTTGTCCGCTTCTTTGCACATCATTCGTTCCTCGGACCGTGCGGTCCATTGTTGATGCTCTTAAATACATATATAACATTTGACATTGACACCACCCCTGTTTTGAATCAAATAATGATCACAAATGCAAATAAGAGAACAATCCCTCATCCATAAATTATAAACCCAATATATTACACTTAATCAAAGAAGAAAATCTAAAGAGAAAATTCCTAAAATGTCCCCATTTTAGAGATAAATTCCAAATATATCCTCATAAAATTTAAATTCCATCTTTGTCACTTTACTAACAAGTCGCCGTCTCTACATTAGAAGTTCGAGACGACATGTTTTTTAACTCGTCGCCTCCCCGCCATGTTAGCTCAAAACTCGTCGTCTCACCATCATGTTAGCTCAAAACTCGTCTCCCCGCCATGTTAGCTCAAAACTCGTTGCCTCCCCGCCATGTTAGTTTAAACATTAAATTTAATAAATTTTGTTATTTAAAAAGTTATATCTAAACAAGTTACACATAAAATGATTTTGAAGGTATGCATTAGTTTTTTTAATTGTATTATTATCCAAAATTCAATATACAAGAATTTAAAAATTATTAAAATTAAAATTATTTAAATATTTTTAAAATTAGTTTAGGATCCATGTTTTTAGTAAAGATAAGGTAGAATTTTTTTAGCTAACATGGTGGGAAGACAACAGGTTTTGAGCTAACATGAAGTAAAGTCAACGAGTTTTGAGCTAACATGACAGTAAGACAACGTGTTTCGAGCTAACATGGTGAGGAGATGGCGAATTAATAAACATGTCGTCTCGAACTCTTAACATAGAGGCGACGATGAGTTAGTAAGGAACAAAAATGAAATTTGAATTCTGAAGAAACCTATATGAAATCTCTTTATTAAAATGTGACATTTTGAGAACTTTCCCAAACCTAAAACTATCTATCTAAACTTAAATATTACCTTAAAAGCAACTTCCCTTTCACAACTCACAAACCAAGAAATACTTTATTTTATGTTGATTTCGGTTTTTGATTTTTTTTTTCTCGAAGCAAAGCATGTCATGGAGTGCGTTGTGACTTTTAGAATGCTACATGTGACTACGTTCTTGATTTCGCCATCACGACACTCAGCCTAAGATAAGTTTGAATCATAACCATTAAGTAAATTGTATTCTACATATTAAAATATGATAGACTTTTAACTAGTGGTCATAAAATATGTGTGGTTACAACAACTATGTTTTATATATTTAACATGTATATAAATAAGGGCACCTGTTTAATCAATATTGAAACGAATGTTACCGTTTTGGTTATCTTGGTTTGACAAATGACAAAATACACACATTATACTCTCATTAATAGTGTTCCTTAAAAATAAGGCAATTTTTCTTTCCCTAAACAATACAGGTAGTCATAGATACAATGAGAGTCAAAGTGTATATTCGGTTTTTCAAATTTGTAATGGATAGCTTTCTAAATCTTGTAATGTTACTCTCAGAGTAAAATATATTATGGGTACCTGAAATATAAATCAAATAAGACAAATTTTATGTAAAAACATAGAAGTTCTTTTATGTGAAAAACTAAATATCTTTAAAAGACAATATTATTCTATCATTTAGGAGGGAAACAAACAAACGAATCCCTGCAACTCTTCATGTAATAACATAATTGCTTGGCGGTTATAAGTGTCAATATTTGGTTGTTATATCAATGGGAGGAACCGAAGTAAACAACTACGTGATAACTAATTAAGTTGCCATTGATCACCCACTTGCACTGACATGTATGTTGCCACTAAAGCTTATTTTGCCACTAATGTTTATATTGTTTAGTCAATAATGACGATTAATCAAGTGCTTAGATACATGTATGTGACATATAACATCATTGATGAACTAGTAATATTTCAAGTCGTATTAAGTTAAGTTGGTCATTATCAAAACCATTAAGGTTTGTTAGAGTTTTAACCATTGTTTTCTCAGCGCATGTTATGTCGAAGATAGCTATATAGACCATATTGTAACAAATTATACGTGTAAACTGTGATCTTGCCCATTGATGTATTAGATTTTAACAAGTTATAAGTGCCTGTATTATATTTCATAAATCCCATAACTTTGTTTGGAACTCTCCAACAGTTATGGTTGTTGCACCCCGCAATAAGGCTGTCACTTTTACCCGAAACCCGAAACTTAACCCGAAAAAACCCGTACCCGAACCCGAACTAACCCGAACTGAAGTAATTCGGGTTGGTTCTCGGGTTTGATTTATAAGTTTCGGGTCAACCCGAAAAACCCGAATAAACTTTTAGTTTTGAAATTAAATATTTTTTTAGGTATAATGGGCTTTGTGTTAGTCACTAAAGTTATCAGGATCTGAGCCTAATCGACTGTTGTCATTCCAACTATTATGGATCGATTTTTTATTGTTAATTTATGTTTCCTGTTTATTACTAATAGCAACCGTAATCGAACAACCAAATCACGTTTGATTGAAGACGATTATGGTTCGAGTTAATCACTTAGTTTTACTCTTCTTTTGGATTGTTTATAACTTTATTAAGTTATGTTGGTTTATTATTTGATTATTTGCGTTACAAGCAAATAAGAATGTGTTGTTTTGATTTTGGCATTGAAGTTTTTTAAGTTTTTTTTGTTTTATTTTTTAGGATACTCGAAGCTCGATTAACCCAACCCGAAAAAACCCGAACCTGAATTACCCGAACCTGAAAAACCCATGGGAGATTTGGGTTGGGTTTCAGGTTAAGATTTAAAACGTTGAAACCCGAAGAACCCGACCCGAAAAACCCGAAACCCAAAAAACGAATCCGAAGAACACCCCTACCCCGTAATAGAAATTTCATACTTTGATGTATACATCGGAGACAAAATCTGTGCTCAACAATTGGAAACACTAGACAATGGCATGTATAAGGCCCTATGTAATTAATTAAGAAATAAACAAAAAAAATGCCCTTTTGTTCATTATTTTATATAGTATAAAAGAGAAGGTTGTTGACATAACAATATGGTTGGTTCAGTTGCCCTTTTGTGATTGGTTAAGTTAATTTTTTTGTTTTTTTATTAAATTTGATAATTAAACGGTTATTCATGTCAACTCACCGTAGTAGCGCTCGGAAACGACAATGCTCGGATTTTACAGACTCTCCGTTGCAACATTAGGGTTTTTATCAATGCCCGAGTTTTACCGACTCTTTGTTTTGGTTATGATATTGTAACGAATGTAACCGCAACCTATCGAATTTGCGTCAACTTCGTCATGATGCCATGGATCGATAATGCTCGGGTTTTTACCAACTCACCGCCACAACATTCAAGACCGACAACACTTGGGTTTTGCTCGAGTTTTACAGACTGACGCCACCCCATTGGTCCCCCTCAATTTTTATAAACATTTTGCTTTGTTTTTTGTTTGAGTTCTGATATATAATATTGCATGTAACCAAAATCGACCGAATTTGCGTCGATTTACCGCCTCAACGCTTGGGTTTTACCACCGCCTGGGTTTTATTAACCTGTCCTGGCGCAAGACGACGCTAAAACACTAGTTATAAATAAATGTAAAGTTGTCTGCTGAGATCCACATCATATGTTGCACACTAAGAAACCAAGTCTGTAATTGTTTGCAATCAGCCTAAACTATTGCATAAGCAACAGGATCAACAATATGATGTCTAAACCATAGCATTTGTAACCCTGATTTTTGATTTTGTGCTAAAGAACGAAAATTGATGGAGCTCTGATAAGAGAATTGACGATCGTGAAACAAAAACCCTGAAATCTAAACTAATAAAGAGTGATTATAAGTGCAATAAGGTAGGGGTGTCCAAAATACCCGAACCCGAATAAGCTAATTAGGGTCGGGTTAAATAGAATCAAAAGTATTAAACGAGTTACTTAAGTTAACCCGAATAAGCCGAATTGTTAATAGGGCCAGGTTTCGGGTTCACTTTTGAAAAAAATTTGAGTTTAGCTTCAAATACAATGATGAAAAGGTGAAATAAGCACTAAACACTCAATACTTGAAGTTTTATAAAGGAGTTAATTATTCTTCTTGTTTATGAACAATTTGGTGGAAAGTTCATTTATGTTGTGTTCATTTAATGGACAAGCATTAACACATGCCTCACTCGTTCATCTATTTTCGTGAACGTTCGTTTATGCTCGTTCATTTAAGTTTGTTTACGTTCGTTCATGTTCGTTTACGTACTAATAGAAAATTTATTTGCATTTAGAAGTTATATCAACCTAATATGTTTTATATTTGTTTGTTTGTGTTCAATTAAATGCGTTTATGTTTGTGTTCCTATTGTATGCACATATATGTTCCTTCATGTTTGTGTATCTTTTTTAAGAGTAAAGTGCCATTTTCGTCCTTGTGGTTTGACAAATAATACGAATTTAGTCCAAAAAGTTTATTTTTTGCATATGAACCCTCCATGTTTCTCAATTCTTGCCAATTACATCCAAATCACTAACCTCGTTAAATTTAATCGTTAAGTCAGGGGTAGACATGTCTTTTCACTATTTCTTTATTATATGAGTAAATTGCCAAAATCGTCCATGAGGTTGGTCATATTTGCGAATTTCATCCAAAAATATTTTTTTCGCAAGTAGACCCTCGATCTTTCCCAACCGTTGCCAATTTCGTCCAAATTGTTAACTCAGTCTAAATTCAACGTTAACTTATGGGTGTTACTGTCTCTTTACATGTTTGCTTACATTATTGTTATTATGTGTTTGTTTGATGACATATATAACATTTCACGATTCCTATGTTTGAATCCAATATATTATCCGTTTGTTTATTCTTCTTCATTTGTAGTCATATAAGGGGTTTAGCTCAGCGTAATAATAATAACAATGTAAACAAATATGTAAAAGGACAGTAATACCCCTGAGTTAACGTTAATGTAGACCGGGTTAACAAATTAGATAAAATTGGCAATAATTGGGAAACATTGAGGGTATAATTGTGAAAAAAATATTTTTGGATGAAATTAACAAATGTGACCAAACTTCAGGGACGATTTTGGCACTGTATTCATGTAATAAAAAAGGAGTGAAAAGACATATCTACCCCTGAGTTAACAATTCAATTTAACGGAGTTAGTGATTTGGATGTAATTGGCAAGAATTGGGAAAAGTGGAGGGTCCATATGCAAAAAATAAACTTTTTGGACTAAATTCGCATTATTTGCCAAACCACAAGGACGAAAATGGAACTTTACTCTTTGTTTAATTATGTTCATATATGTTCGTCAACTGTTCGTTTAGATTTTAAATGAATGAACATAAACGAACACGAACACGAACATGTTCATTTTTTAACTAACAAACATGAAAATAAATATTTGTTCGATTAAGTATTCTTGTTCATTTATAGTTAAATGAATGAACACATGCATGCCTTTGTTCATGTCGTTCAGTTTGTTTACAAACCCATATGTAACTATAAAAGGGATTTTTACATATATCTTCCAATTAAAATCTTTAATTACATATTTCCCCAACCTCAAAAGCTTATTTAAACATTTCTCCTTTTTATATCAAATTACCTATCTATCCTTGTAATAAATTATCTTCTTCCATAACCTAACTCTTTAACCACCCTCCCTCTTCTTTGGAACACCATCGCCTGTCACCATAGAACCACCGCCGACGACCCACCATTATTTTTCATGCTCATTTAAACCCACCTTGATCACACCTAAACCCAAACTCTGTAACTCAGATCTATCTATTTCATTCTCAAACCCATATCTTAACCATCATTGAACTCGATACAAACATATGGAGTAGGATGAGCTCAGTAGAGATGGGAGATCGAACTCGGCACCGATTTTTAGGTATGGTGCAAATTTGGCACCGAACTTGTTTACACACCAGATTCAAAAAGTAATAAACAAATAAGATTGAAGAAGAAAAATTAAAAACCAAGTTACAATCTTCATCAGAAGATTGGCTCCATCTATACCAACAAACCACATAAAACAAAACAACAAACTCACTTGACTATGAAAAGGAGATGCCATTAAGGTAGGTTGTGGTGAGGAAGATCTGGCGATGGTGAGGAGGAGGAAAATGGGTCTGCAAGTGGGAGAGTTTGGGAGTGATGATTGGTGAAGTGGTGGGTTAAAGTGGACAATTACCATTTTGAATTATCAAGTTACAATCGGTAAGAGTTTGTTGATAAATTTACAACCTATGGGTCATAATGGGGTGGTTGGGATTCCTTATTTTACCTCCTTATAATAACTTATTTAAGAAATAAGTTATAAGTTACTAAGTTGTAACGTATACGCTATACACTCACAAAATCTAACTTTCCCAAACACCTTATAACTTATAACTCTTAAGTTATAAGCTATGAGGAGCTAAAATAAGGAATCCCGAACACCTCCTAAATTCTGTATTGTTTTGTTTTTAGTATTAACTATTAGGAGTTTCTTTAATATTAAAGAATGGTTCAATCTTTCTTTTTACTTATTTGAATTTAAGGATACTCTGAAAAACATAAGGATAAATTAGTCAATCAATAAGTTTATTTTAATGTAATGAATATATATGCAATATATATGCGTTAGAGCATTCACGTCCAGTCCTCTATCTCTATCTCTATCTCTATAATTATACTAAACAACACTATATTTTTCTTTTCTGTTTAATTAAATAATACTATTTATACCCTTATTGTTGCAGTTTCTCTCTCCTCTACTCACAATAACCAATTTCAACAAATATTAAAAAATAAATAGGGCCAAACAGCATTTCCCCAAATTTACGAAAAAATCACACATTTTCTCTATTCGCCCTATAGTTTACACTCATAACCCCACCCTATAATTTGCTAAACCTTCTCGCATAATTTTAAGGGATAGGATGAGAATGCTCTTAAGAAAGGGAAATATGTAATTGGTTATTTTAACTTGGGGAAATATGTAATAAAGGGTGTTAGAGCATTCAAATCCTACCCACTAAATTTTATGAGTAGTGTTTTTATAATTTTGGGAGTGGTTTAGGGTGTTGTGAGTAGATGAGAGAGAAAATACAGCGATTTATTTGAAAAGATACTGTTCACCCCTATAATTTTTTAATATTTGTTGAAAGTGGTTGTGAGTGAAAAAGAGAGAAAACAGTAATGAAAAAAGTATTAAAAAATATTAATTGAAAATAAGAGAGAAAATGTGATGTTTTTAGTGTAATTTTAAATTTAGAGATTGGGGGGGATGTAAATGCCCCATTATAAAATAATTACTTGTGAAAGAACTTGAAAATTGTGTTGAATGGGAAAATATGCAACCCGAAAGTTATAAGCACAAAAATCAACTTAAAATTATAAAGTATCATGGTTAATCCGACTAACCCGAACCGATTAACTAATGCGGTGTGATTATATATATGATTTGGTTCATTTCAGAAGTGTTTCTTATTGCGAGAAGTGCGAGAAATGAATTCGACCAATCACATTTTTTTCTTTTACTTTATCATTCATTTAATGGCAAGGGTATTATAGTAAAAGATCATATGTTTTTTTTCATATTTGGTAGGTCATAATTTATGAAGAAGTTACAATTTTTTTATATTTTTTAATATATAGTTAAATCAACCAATGTTCAATTCTTGTTTTTTTAGTCAAATTCAATGTTGTCGATTAATCCATATTATTTTTTATTCTCCTAATTTGAATTTCATATATTTGTCCAGATAATAGTTCCAAAATTCAATAGCGCTACTACATAGTACATAAATGAACCTACAATATGAACGTACGCAGTACATAAATGAACCTACATACGATAAAAAAATTACACATACACCGTACATATATAAACCTACACAGTACATAAATAAACTTACAGATGATAAAAATTTATACATACACAATTTGAAATACCATATACACAGTAGATATACGAACCTACACAGTACATATACGAACTTACACAATACATAGTACATAAATGAACCTACACGATAAAAATTAGACATACACAATCAAAATACCACCTACACAGTATATATATGAAACTACATACTACAAAATGAACTTTTTGTATTACATTAAACAACAATATATGGATCCTACATAAATTTTTATATCACAAATACTGGACGTGTATGTATCATACACACACTATATATATATGGATCCTACAAAAATTTTTATATCACAAACATTGTACGTGTATGCAATATGCAAGCTAGTCTGAAAAAAAAACACTAAGAAAACAAGAAAAAAATACTATCATAATAATAGATTAAATAAAAGAAAATTAAATAAATCACAAATGAATTGAATTCAATTAATTATCAATCAATGAAAATTAAAGGTTGAAGCTTTTAACAAGGAACATTGGGAGTTATACTCTTCTTTTATTTTAATTGTGTTAAACAAGTTACCACATTACCCTTTTTAATTAAAATAATCCTTATAATAAATTCTTATTAATTGCAAAAATGCCACTTTCGTTAAGGACCATTGGTTAGTGACATCAATGGTTGAAATCGACTTCTCGCACTTCTCGCTATAATATCACTTCTTGCAAGATCTATCCTATATATATATATATGTATATATATATATATGTATATATATATATATATATATATATATATATATATATATATATATATAAAGCTGACCGTTTTTCACACAAGATCGTGTTTTAAATTTATAAAAATGATTTCTACTAAGACTAAACCACACACAAATAGACAGGTGTACCTATCGTATATGTAGAATGGTATTGGTAAGAACCAAGTATCGATCCAAAGACACGGGGTATTTTTTTAATACTAAATATTTGTAATTAAGATTAACCGAGAGTAATAAACATTTGAAGTTTGTTTTTAAAGTAATATATAGCAAGATATGAACTTTGGACGAGAAAATCAATATATAAAGGCTACCACCTTAATTTAGAATTCACTTAACTCTTGTTGATGACTATTTGCATGAATATGAGGTGAAACTAGCTTGTAATAAAAAGATCGAATAATTCATTAACTTTAAGCAAAACTATTCTTATGACATTTTAGAAAGTAGTATGCATAACTTCAAACTAACCACCAAAATGTCATTTAAAAGTAAGCGAGCTAGTTCATGAAGTATAAAAGGATTAGACTCTATTTTAAAACTTTAAAAATCAAGTCTAGCAACAATTGGAAAAGATTACGCATATAATCCGCCAATTGTTGGTTTAGTGTAGGTTATTTGTATACATTCTTTCAACATACAACTTCTCAAACTAGCATAATAACCTAATCAATTGAACTTTCAATAATATTTTAGAGAATTACAATGAGAATGATTAATTATAGTAAGCGTTTCATTTTCCAAATTCACACAAGGAGATGTCTTTTATATGAAATATTCCAAGTTATCTTTCAACCAAACTTAGTTACAAAAGAACATGAATAATACAAGGATGATTGATATAGATTGAAATTTGTGATAAAGATATCAATCATCAACTTGGAACTAGTTAATCACATCTCATCAAAAGATAATTATAAAATAGCCATTACTTCAAGAATTAGAACCACATATTTTCTATAATCATCAAAGTAAGTTAAGCTTCATCATCATAAATTAAGATGGTAAATGGAAGTTTAGCTTATGAAGAGCATAGTCACACATACAAAGGAAGAAGATTAAAGATACATGATTAAATTATGAAAATCTAACCAAATTATTGATGAATCTTTCTTCTATGATGATGATTGCTTTCAAGCCTTCAAACACTTTCTTTGATCTTCAAATGGAGAGTAAAGTGTGTGTTTTTATGTGAGAAATTTGTCCCAAAGGACTTTCTAGGCACCCCTGAAATAATGAGACATGCATTCTATTTATAGGCTGCCTGGAGGGCAGACACGACCCCATGCTTCATGAAGCATACCCCCATGTCCAGCTTTCCAGATGCCTTAATTGTTTTGTCAGATCATACATGATGACTCACCACGCCTGCGTGCTACGATGCACGCCCTCATGTTTTTGGTGTCAGATATAAATTTTTTTGTCTTTTCTAAAAGGTGACAACGCCGGCGTGCTTCAGGAAGCGCGCCCCCGTGTCTAGCTGACATCAGATTTTGTCTTTTTCTATCAGATTTTTGTCTTTTTTTTTGCATAGAGAAACCTTGAGGGTGTGCTGCTTGAAACATGGGGGGTGTGCTAAGCTGTTTTCTTTGATTTCTTTTGTTTTTCCTCGCGTTTCTCACTTGTTTATTTATTTGAGGTTGGAATATACCTGAAAATAGAACTACCGTAATAAGTAGTTATTTAAATTTAAACTAGATAATATGATAAAAGATGCAGTTTTTAGAAATTATTTGATGCTTAAAATTTGTATATTTTTATATACATCATTAACCCGAAACCTGATTGGGTTGACCCTCACATGGAAGACACTTGGGGTGATTTAACGAAAAAAATCAGACGGCCAGGGACAACCTAGTGTAGAACTAGGGGTAGCCTCTGCTACCCCTCAACTTTTCGTCAGTAGTGCAATTATTTTTTTTATCGGTTTTCGTATTTCGTTATCGCAGAAAAAATAACGTTCCCCTTATTTGTTTAAAACTCAATCAAATTAAAAGTTCAAACCGATTAAAGCCCAACCAAAGTTTAAAGCCTAAACAAATTAAAACCCGTAACCCCGTGTTTGGTTTAGGCCGGACATTAACATAAAACAAACAGGCGTTGCGCCTGCTTCCACGCTGCACACTAATACCCCTAACCCCCTACTTCCCTTCTTCGATCACCGATGACCTCCACGCTGCAGCCTACGGCGCTGCTCTGAGCTCCAATCGGTGCTTTCTCTTTCACGGTTCGACATCTACTTGTTCAAATTAGATATTATTCTACTTCTATTTAAAATTGTAATTGTTTATTTGTTTATATAGATTGTTAATTAGGAATTGCTTATGGGCAACTGAATGACTAATTATGGTTTATTGGATATTTGGATAATGTAAATTGGAAATTGGAATTAATTAGGGATTTAGGGTTTATGTGTAAATTGGAATTGATTATGAGTTTATGGTTTAAATTTTGTTTCATCTAAAAGTACGGAGCTTTGAAGATGAAAAAACAAAGTCTTAATAACAATCTTTTTAAACGAAAAGGAAAAGAAGAGAAACGTTTGATAAAGTAAAAGAAGAAGATGCAATAACTCGATTTCAAGCTTTCAAAAATCAAAGAGAAGAAATCTACACCCCATGTGTTTAAATTCATTTATAATTGTGTTTATGTTTTTTTTTTGTTTCGTGTACGTTTTATAAAACCGTAAAAAAACAATTTTGAGCGTTACCACTGAAATTAACGGCTAGGTCCGTCACTGTAAACTACCATCCATCATGAAGACTAAACTTGTTACCTTCTAGCAAAAGCTTAGATTTATGATATGCTTTCTAAGTATTCCCATATAGACCAAAAGTGAAATCTAAACATACCAAATAAATAAATACTTTATTTATTTTTATTACAAAAAAAAACCATGTAATTTTAAGTTTTCAACACTATTACCAAAAAATCTTGTAATTCTAATTGTTGGGTAGACTCCCTTCCAAGAAAGTTCCAAAAGTAGAGACAAGAGCTCCCGTGTTTGGGGTTAATCTCAGACTCCCCTTCGGATACGGTCGGCCTTAGCCCACTGCACTACGTGTTTCTTCTAGATCCCCCACCAATCACTCTTTAATAATATTAATAATAATAATAATAATAATAATCTTCCCACTTTGCACCCATTACACGCTTCTTCATATTCAATTCTCTTCTCTTCTTCTTCATCCCAATCAATTAATTATTCTTCCATTTGAATTATTTAACTTTCTGCCACCCAAACCCTACAATAATAATCCACCCCCAATTTATTCATCAATTTCTTGCTTTGACTTCAATTTCTTTTCTGGGTTTTGTTTAATTTTCATGATCCTTCATCAATTCATGGAAACAACAACCGTTGATACATCCACTTCTGATGCATCTGCCAGTAATAATAACAGCAATAATAATATTAATATACCTTCCTCAAACCCTTTATCCCCATCTCTCAGACCCACCTCGTTTCCGGTCATTCGCTTCCTACAAGCTCCGGTCACCACTGTTTTGGAATACTCGGGCGTTCTTCGACCGCGCTCTAATACCGAGTACCAAGAATCCGAGGCTTTGATTCATGATCACCATGATACGGATACGGGTACGGGTACAGCTGGGGTTAGTAATGGGGAGGTGTCGATTCGGATTGGTGCGGATCGGGACAGGAACGGGGAGGGGGGTGAACCCGTGGCGGTGGTGAGTGGGGGAGAGAGGGAAATGGCGGATTCGAGTGATGTGGATGGGGAGAATGGTGGTGGTGGGAGTCATGGGGATTCGTCGTCGTCGCAGCAACGGTATGATATGCAGCAGGTTTCCAGGTGGATTGAGCAGATTCTTCCGTTTTCGTTGTTGTTGCTGATCGTGTTCATTAGGCAGCATTTGCAAGGTATTCAAGATTCAAGTTTTGAGATTATAGAAATTGTGTATTAAAATTTGATATTTGAAAGATGGGTCTAGAGTGGCTTTATGCATTTGCTTAACATAGACAAAATACAGAAACCTTGTAGACCAAATTATTGCATCTCGGTTTGTCTTGATGGTAATGTGCAAGTGTGTAACTTTTGTTAATGTCTCTCAAACTCTCGTTTCACAGAATTGTTATAAATCATAGCGTTTTAATCTCCCTTTTTGCTTCGTTCCTTCTTGAAATCCATGAACAATGGGTAGCAAAAGGGAGACTAAAACGCTAGGATCAATAACAATGCATACAATTGCAGGAAACGAGAGTTAGAGACGTAACAGTTGAGTGTTTGACAATTTGCGATAGCGAACAATCATGATTCTTGTCTAGGATTCTTTATATACATTATTAATTACTTTTTAGTACACAAAAATGAAGTCCTATTGATAAGAAGTTCCATGATATTAAGCACGTGAATGGCATCCGTGAAACAGTCAGTTCCATTTCTAACAAAATTTAAGTATCATTTATCCAAGTTTTGTATCCTTAAAATCTTCTACAACATCAAGAAGACAAGTAACAGTTTCACAAGCAAGGTGTAATGCATTAAGAAATGCACATCATGAGATGGTAACATTTCGTTTCCAAGATGCTCAATAAAATTTGCAAGATTTTCTTTGTGTTAAAGCTAAGCTACCTACTTGCCCAATAAAATCAAGACAATAACGGAGATGCGTTTAACTCGTCTAAAAGGTTTATTTGTTCTGTATAAACTGCTACTGATCCTAGTGTTTTCATCTCCCTTTTGTGTTCTTTACCCCTTGAAATATCCGTGTACTTTAGAATTTGGATTGATTTCTTATTTTATCATTGTTTTTAGGTTTCTTTGTCACAATTTATGTAACTGCTTTTATGTACAAGTCTAATGATATTCTTCAAAAGCAGACAGCTTTAAAGGTATGTTGACACTTTTAGTTATATGTCTAAGTCCAAACACTCTTAATCGTCTGTTCTTGATCTTAACAATTGACAAATTTTGCAGGGGGAGAGAAAACTGTCTGTTCTTGCTGGTTATTTTATAGTTTTTGTTCTTCATGTGATTGGAGTTTACTGGTGGTACCAAAATGATGATCTTTGTTATCCTCTGTTCATGGTTCCACCAAGAGCAATACCACCGTTCTGGCATGCGATATTTACCATCATCGTGAACGGTATGAACTCAGTTTGAGTGATTAGTTTTTATGCCATCTTTGTTGGCAAAAGCAATCAGTTTGAGTGATTATTTTTTCTTGCATTTATATTAGAACAAGTTGTTTAAATCCACTCATTCTTGCATGCTAAGTTACAAAATGGCAACCACCCAAAATTATCTTTGTTATTATTTTACTTTTATTTTTAATTCGCATATTGTTTCTCAGTATTGAACGCATCATCTGGTTAAATAAAAGCCTTGGATGCGTACTTATACCGTGTTTATACATGTAAAATGCTTATTTGAAATTCACGTGGCCTAAATTCACTACTGCAACTTCCTAGTGAATACCATGCTGATACATGTATACAGTTGCAACTGACTGAATCGCCCCAAGTCCCCAACCGAAGAAAATAGGCTGGTTCAGCCGGTTTGAAGTTTATAGGTTGTCCATGGTTTACAGTTTAGAAAACTGGGTTTAATGGTTTGGATCATGGAACCGATCATCAAAACTGAACAGGCAGCTTAGCATTTATGGTTTATATTTTAAATTTTGGAATATATCTCATCATGCTTTATTGTTTAAGTATGAGTATTTTGTTATTTTAATGGGTTCTATTGCGTGCAGATACAATGGTGCGACAAGCAGCAATGGCTATTAAGCTGGTGTTGCTTATGTATTATAGAAATGGCAAGGGCCATAATTTTCGTAGACAGGTAATGTGGCATAATATATCATGACAATATATGTAACAAGTCATTAGCCTAAATACTACTGTGTATTAACTTCATGGATCTAACAAATGTTTTCACTTCCATTCTCTAAGCAGTGTGCATTTTCTCCCTAGTAATTATGTGTTTGATAATAGACTATTAGACATGCACATTAGTAACGTTAAGCAATCCAGAACGTATTTTTCGAACTTGCATTCGGAATTGATTGTCACAATGTATTTGAAGTTGCAATAGTTAGTTTTTAGTGCTTGGATAAACATATGATGCATCTGATTATCATATTATTAAGGTGGCAAATTATCAGTTATACAGCCTCAACAAAACTGGTTATACACAGAATAAACCAAAATTACATAATTACCCTTCACCTAATTTGAGAAACTTTTATATTCATTTCACAAATTGTCTCTTCTTTTTCACAAAAGGTGTCCTTTTTGACATTTTGTCTTTTACTTTTCACAAGTAATCAGAATTTTTCAAACACTTAAAAACCTACTTATCGAGACTGGCAAAACGGGCATGTCATTTTAAAAAAGTATCAGTTTGATTGGGTCAAACAGGTTCTGACTAAAGTGGACTCGGGCTGAAATTGGTCGTTTTGGAAGAATAAAACTATCAAAATGGTTTCACCATTATTTTCTACAACTTGTTTTATTGTAGTTGATTATCTGATTTTGATCATCCACTAACATTATTTGTCAAATTGGGAAATTATTGGTAGCATGCTCGCCTTTTGGTGACCAACCCTTAAAAAAAGCAAACCATGTTTGTTATTTTTGAGTTTCAAACATATATTTAGTACCTTCTGACATGAGCTTAATTTGCATATTTTAGGGTCAAATGCTAACCCTTGAGGAATACGCATTGCTGTTATACCGTGCATTCTTACCTGCTCCAGTCTGGTACCGTTTTTTCTTAAACAAAGAATACGGGAGCCTTTTTTCATCTTTGACAACCGGGCTATATTTGACTTTCAAGCTCACATCAATAGTTGAGAAGGTAATAATTGCATTTCTATATCTTTTAAATAAATATTATATTATCAGGAGTTAATCAATAGTCTATCTCATCTTCATCACAGGTTGGATCCTTGTGGACTGCATTGAAGGCGTTATCACGAAAAGAAGTCCATTATGGATCATATGCAACACCAGAACAGGTATAATGATGAATGCCAAATATGCTCATAGATATTTAAGTTTTCTTATTGTGGGTCCCATCTCAATATAATATAATATTGTTCTGGTTGCAGGTAATTGAAGCGGGAGACTTGTGTGCTATTTGCCAAGAAAAGATGCAAGCTCCGGTTTTGTTGCGATGCAAACACATTTTTTGTGAAGATTGTGTTTCAGAATGGTATATAAATTCCCTTTTAATCCCACAATGTTTTAGTTTTAAGTTAATAATAATTTGTTGCATGTTTATTTTAACAATAATTATTTTTCAGGTTTGAAAGAGAAAGAACATGTCCGCTATGCAGATCAGTGGTGAAACCAGCGGAGTTAAAGTCTTACGGTGATGGATCCACAAGCCTGTTCTTCCAGTTGTTCTAGAAACATGTGTGGATCTTGGTTTGGTTTTAATTTCCACGTCATTTTTGAAATACCCGACTTATAAACAGGATTACTGTAAAAGAAGACAAGTCCTGAGGATTCTTTTCCACTGAAGTTGTAGTTATTGAGCCTTACATATATTAATTAATTAATTAATTAATTAATGTTTGATAAGCATTGTACATGAGATATACTGTTTTCATGCATTTTGTTGATATTTTACTGCTGGGAATAAAACACCTTGTGTCTTCCCAATCATTTTGGTTGCTTTATTTTATATGATTTTAATTAAATTAACTAACATAACTATTGACTTTTTTGTCAAAGCTACAACTACACTATCTAAATTGATTTAGGGTATCGGTCTTGTGCTTCTTTGTACTTTTGTATTTTAACATATTTAGAGTGAACGATATTGAAATTCAAATCACTCGACTACTTGAGACCTTGCACAATCGTCCATGGCCGGATTAATTGACTCACTAATATATCTTTTATTCAATCGCTTGATGCTCGGACGTTTGCTGATTTTCAAAATGCAAGGTATGAACGTTGTTATGGTTCAAAGTAGAATTATCGGTTTTGAAAGAACACATAGAAGAAGTTTTACCCAAGTCATCAATATTACATTTCATTCTTCCCATCGTTTAAGTAAATGATTATTCCAGAAGACCCCTTCTATCTTTTCGACATGTTAAACATGAGTAGTTATACTCATTATTTGTTTTTGTTTTCATCAAAATATGATGCGAAATCTTAAACCAAACTCCTCTAAAGCCCCTTTAGCCAAATGACTGCTATACCCCCGAGGTCCTGAACTTGTAAACTAACTAATAACGACATTAACGATCTAGTTGACTAAGACATAAATGTCAGAAATGTGTACACTGTTGACTAAGACAATTCGGTGGGGTCCACTCCATATGCCATTCATGTCACTGACTCTTATCAATAGAGCAATTGCACCCAAAGACGTCAAAAATGTGTACACAGTTGACGGTTTGAAACACATATGTGAAAAACAACTCTAGGCAGAGCTCGAGTCCTCTGGATGCACCATACAGAAGACTTCAACATCAACATTTAACATGTGATTGTAGCATTGAGAGAAGCTTCTCCTTTAAAACTCAGAAAAACATTATGATTCTGCAAATGTAAATTAGAAACACATGAATGAATAAAGTAATTAAGACAAAGACTGCCATAAAATTTGGATTGCTAAGGAAAATGAGGCATGTTCAACATAGAATCCTGTAAAAATGAAAAAATAAAGTATACCAACAAGATACAATGTAGGGCAAATATTATTAAAAATAAAAAAAAAAACGACATACATTTGGTACTTTCTCATTCACAAATAGGTCTTTTAACAATTTCTTGTATATAAAAAAACTAACATACTTTTTTTTTTATTTTTTATTTTTCATAAAAGTCCCTAAACATTTTTTTTAAAACACTAAAATTCCCAAAAATTTTAAATTCGAACAAAAATTTGATTCTTTTTAACATATTAATAAGGGTATAAACGGCCGAAGTTGAGCCTGAACTCGACTAGACTCAAGCTCGGTTGTTTTAGACTTACGAGAGCGAGAGCTCGGCTCGTTTTGTGTCTTTTTTTCTAAAATTTGAACCGACTTCATGAGTTGTTTTTTCAGGCTCGAGTTTGGCACAGGCACAACTCGTTTATTATTTAGCAATAAATTTACACACATTTAATATATATATATATATATAGTGGATGGATCTTGCGAGAAGTGATATTATAGAGAGAAGTACGAGAAGTAAATCTCAACCATTAATTACACAAATTAATGGTTTATGTTACACCATGGCTATTTAGTAAATATTAAGAACTACTTACTAGATGTTTATTGCTTACAAGGGCAAAGAAGTCATTAGTGTGTAGCTAACAAAAAGAAACGGTAATTAAACATTGAATGCGTTTTATTTTTTGCAGGTACATAATATAAAATTTTTATTTTTAGGTACAACTTGTTTTTAATAAATTTTATACTAAAATGATGACAACTTAATATTTAACAAAGTTGTTTACTTGGATATTTGCACCGGAATTTAATCTTTTTTTATTTCATACATTCGTTGTTTATTTGGATGTTATACAGGAATTTAAAATGAAGAAAATATAATAATTAAAGTTGTTTATTTGGATGTTAAAAATGTACATGCATGCATACCTACGTTCGTACGTACATACCTACATACATCGATACAAACCTACCGAATAACTCAGGTATGTACTAGGACACATATGTACTTACATATAGTTATACCTATATAAAACCCTGTGCATATGAAACTTTACAACTACGCGCATACATCCCTCCTAACTGCAGACGTACATACCTAAACACTTACGTATATACATACTATCACACCAACGTACACCCAAATACGTACGTACATACATACCCATGTACGAACATACGTCGTTTTCTGGATACAAACAGTCAAAAAATACGTACCTACACTACATTAGTTATGGGTACACAACATTTGAAAGTGTGCCAACACTACACTACATTTATTATGACTTCACAACATTTGAAAAGTGTGCTTACACCAGATTACATTAATTTTGCATACACTATATTAGATATGTCTACACTATATTAGTTACAACTACATAACGTTTTAAAGTGCGCATACATCACATTACGTAACTATATCTGCATTATAGATAAGCTTAACTACATTAATTGATTAAAATCAAAGAGGAAAAAATCACATTTGTGATGATGATGATGATAGTAATAATAATAATAATAACTAGTCATGTCTTATAATAAAATGATATTAGATCAAATAGATTCTAATGGTTCAAATTTTAGATCAAATAAATAATAATAATAATAATAATAATAATAATAATAATAATTTGTAACTTACCGTTTGCTAGTAATTTATCATTAATTATTAAACCATTAATGAGCATAAGTTACAAAACAAAGCACTTTATATTTCACTAATATACCCTTGTATATAAATAATTAGAAAATAAAAAAGAAATCATATGATTGGTTAGAATCTCTACTCGCACTTCTCATAATAAAAAACACTTCTGAAATGAACATAATCCTATATATATATATATATATGGAGAGGATCAAGAGAAAACTTACCTTTAAAGAGAAAACTAAAAAACTCCTAAAAAATTATTTTTAATTAAAAATAAAAAATATTTTTAAAATTCTGTTTTAACCATTATTCTTATATTTTCTTATATTTCACTCGAAATATATAAAAAAAAATAAAAAAAAACCGCTGTAATGCACATACGTATTACTGTGCGATACCGTTGTATTACACATGTGTATTACTATGTATTTTGAGTTTAATAGTGTTTTATTGCATATATTCAATATTTGTGTATTGTATATGTGTAGTAGTGTTGTATTATATGGAAAAAAAAATAATAATAATATAAAAGTCGATGTGGTGCACATGTGCGTTAATGTTGTATTACACATACGTACTAATGTGTATTCGATGTGTGTATTAGTTTTATATTGTATATATACAATAGTGAATAGTGTGTATCAAATATGTGCAATAGTGTTGTATTCTATGCAATACAAACACTTTTGCATATATGCAATGCACACTATTACACATGCGCACTATACCGACGAGGTTACCGATAAGTTTTTTTTTTTTTTTTGAACCAATAACAACATATAAGAATAATGAAAAAAAAAAGAAACTTCAAAAAAAAATTTAAAAAAAAGTTAAAAATAGTTTTTTAGAAGTTTTTAGGAGTTTTTAAGTTTTCTCTTTAAGAGGAGTTTTTACTAGAACCCACCCCTATATATATAATATGTTTAAATTCAGGGGAGAAGTCATCTTAGTGCGAGAAATGCGAGAAGTGATTCTAACCAATCAAACTTTTTCTTTTATTTTTTTTTAGTTAAATCCAAGGGCATAGTGGTAAAGGTTTGAATTATTATATTTGCTAATAATTAAGTTTTTGGAAGACTCAACTTTATTCTTTAATTAATTTATTTATGTGTTAAATTAATTTAAAACCATTCTAATTCTTTTTTGTTTGATTCGTATATCAATTGTCAGATCACGTTTTATTCTTGTTTGTTTTTAATTTCTTCATTTTTAATTAAAATTATGCATAAGTCTCAATTTGTAAAAAATATTAAGGTACCGAAAGTCACTAATATTATACCGAATAAAAAGAAACGGCATCTTTAGATTCAAATAATTGATTTTACTAACAAATCTTATATTTATCTAGTCTTCTTTAATGTTATTTTACATATATAATTACTAAAAGTATAATACAAAAAAATATTGCTCGTTGAATTAAATGAAACAATTGCATTGACAGGTTCAATGTGTAACAACATAAAAAGAAACAAGTTTAATATTACTACACCTTTACCAAAGCAAGGGTAAACACTTGTACAACCGATTATTTAACACTTTCTCCAAACCGCTAACTAGGATTCTCATACAAGGGGTAATGTTGGTGAGCTCAAGCATAGTAAGCTTATATGATTTGCAGTTAGCTACATATACATTAGATCTCCCTTTGAAGGTGCAACTTCATCAAGAATCCACATTACAACTTCAAGGTTCCTATTGAATGTACACGAAGTACTTCAAAATTGTAAGTCGGCTGACATATTCTTTCAATATCTTTATCACTGGGAAAAATTTATCAATTTCTCACTTAAACTAGCAAATATAGCATTATTTGTCCACAACTCTTTAGAATTCATATAGAGATTTCTTACAACAAATGTCTTTATAATATATACAATTAGTCTACATGAAACAAAACACATAACAATAAAACTACACATAACATAATAAATACTCAAATAAACAACTACAAAGCCTACACATAACAAAATATATACTCAAATTGTAGATACACTCCTACAATACATAATTTGCATATTAACCCTACACAACCATCAAATAACATAATATATCCTTAAATTAGCATATGCACAACTAAAACAACCTACACTAAAATGAAAATAACCTACACTTAATAGAATATATACTCAATCTGCATAATGTACACACTTAAACCAAAACATTCCATATAGAAAATTCTATCAAATCAACATATCTTTATGTAGCTAAAATATCATAATACATAGAACACATACTTAGAGCATCATAATATCCCTTAAAAAAAGCCTGCACGTAACATACAATATAAACATATAACACAACCCTACATATACATAATACCTACACAACCTACTCATAACCTACACATATATAAACATAAAAATATATAAATTAAAACTACATTGGTCTTTTTAAACGATGCATGCAAATTGATTGAGTAGGTCAACTGAACGTTGTGTAGGTTACATGTTACTCCTTCTACTAGGCGACAATCTGTCATCATAATCAACTCATAGTGCGTGTATAGAGTAACATAAATGCCAGCCGATAAAACCTACACAATGTGGTATTAACTATAATACAAAACACCTATGTTTAACATAAAAAGATAGTTTCATACCAAAACTAGTACTGTATCCTAACAAACCGAGCCAGTCCACATAACATACGCAAATAACATTATACTATTCATACTCTCCTACACACTATGCATACCAAACATTTTATATTCCCTACACATTAAATTGATCATATCCTACAGTTTATTAAGTAACATACACATCAAACTAATAAAAACCTACACAACCTTGTATTATCTAATAAAAAAACCCTAATTTTAACATAAATAAAACCTAATTTTCATACGAAAACCAGTAACCTACACATCAAACAAAGTGAACCTACACATCGTACACAAAAAACACTTTTCCAAGACTAAACCAACACACTACACAACCTACATAGTTAGATTTATAGATTTTAACATACAACCCCCAATTTATAACAAAAGACAATAAACTAAAATTTATTCAATTCAATAGGTACCCAATTCCTTAAATTACATAAAACCCCTGATTTTAACATGAAAACCGATAAAAAACAGAACCCTAACCTCTATCGCAATGAACCCTTCACATAAAATACCTGAATTAGTTTCTTAAAGCAAGAATGAACCCTTCTTATTCCCTTGAAATCGAATCTCCAAAAAGGTTACTTAGGAATATTTAATTTGATGAATCTGCGACGGTGTTTAATTTGATGAATCTTTGCCAATCTGTTTGTTAAAATATTGTTGTGGTGTGTTAATTTAGGGATTTTTGGTATATGAGATAAAGAAAGGGTGAACAATAAGAATTTCTATTGACTATGGTATCTGTTTCCATATTTGTTATAAGAACAAAACCCTTTTACATTAAAAAGACATTAAAAACAGTTACCAATAATTACAAAAATGCCACAATCAGTGTAGGCCATAGATCAATATATGTTTGTGTGTTTCTGTGTGCGTGTGTGTGTGTATTAGTCTTTGTTAATTCCAACTGTCATCTTTTGGTTAAAAAATGGTTTGGTTTGTTTATTTTGGTTAGAAAAGTAGTTCGTTTTGTTTATTTTTGTTTTAAGAAATGGTTTGCCTCGTTTATTTTGGTTAGAAAATTTAATGTTAATTTAAAAATATTTTTTACCACATAAGCAGTCCACATCACTATTTTTGCTACATCATCGTACAAGTCATCATTCACATCATAAAAAACTAATGAAATCTAACCCCGTTAGTGAAAAGCTCGTTGGCGGCCTAATAAGTCGAAACTTGGGACTGTCGTGGAACATTTTTAAAGTTTGGCTTAGTGCCTGCCAGTGAGACAACATTTAGACTATTAAAATCCAATATCCCTTATTTTTTCAACCGGCATTTTATAAATTACATGAGTCAAAAGTATAAAACAAACCAAAAGTATGGTTGATTTATTGCTATCTGGAGTCAGATAACTATTCAACAAAGTGAAAGAACGAAGTGATGTACCTTGGCGATGAGATCTAGGGCACAAATTGTTAAGAGATCAAGAAAGGAGATGAGTTTCTTCGGTTCATCAGATGAGTGTTTCTTATAATTTTGTTTAATCTAAGGACGGTAACTAGATTTTATAGCAAGCATTTCAGAACCTAAAGCCTAAAGTAACATGCCGAATTGTACTACTATATTCAAACTTCAAGCATAAACCAAACAAACATTAATGAGTGACCACACTCATTCACATGCCTATAAACTATTGTGATACCTACTAAAAACCAAACACCTCCTAACTACCTTATTTGCTTTGTGTGCTTTTGGTTCTAGTATTTGCTAGGCTGGGCGCTTGGGTCTTGTTTATAAAACAAACGCCGGTAAGAGGAGAAAAAAAAACTTATGTTGCTTTGTACGTGATTCAATACCATTAACTTTCTGTAAAACAGTAAAAGTATTATATATCCTAACACAACAATCAACCAACATTAGTTGCAATTGATTAACCGTCAAATTAATAAAATATAAGTGAAAATGTGCTGTACGTGCATTATTTGTGGATGAAATGATGATGATGTGATACATGATGACTCAATGTTACTTGACGATGAAACCTGTAGCGGTATTTCATTTTGGTGGTGGGAACGAAACAATCTGTCCTTTATGTCATGGGCCCCAATGATCCTGACATTAAACAATCTATCATTAATTTGATTCTCATACATGTATCTTGTACGAGAATTAAGAAACCACAAGTTAAAATTATTTGGTTTTCTAGCTATTGACCATGTAAAAACCGGTCTACATCCTTGTACTCCTCGATACCCTCCTTAAACATCTTTAATTACATATATCCCTAACCATAAAACTCAATTACATATTTTTTCTTTTTAAAACATATATATTACATATTTAATCATTTTATAAAAAATAACCTTTTTATTTACTATTTTACCCTCTATATTAAAACAAACAACAAATATATGTATAATTAGATATAAAAATTAAAAATTAACCTCCATCATCTTCTCCAAGTAGTATGTCCAGTGCCCCAAAGAGGTAAACGAAAAAATACATCGTCTCCGATGCGGAACCGCCGCACCACCACCACTTAATCCACTCTCTCCACCACTCTTCTCGATTCTTAATTCGTCACCAAAGAAACGAACTAGCACACACAGCTCACCATCACCACCATCCCATTTTACCATTTGGTAGATCCGTTTTTCTGGCACACATGTATTCTTATAATTATTAATTTCTTTATTTTTTTTTGTTTTGTTTTATTTTTTAGTTGTAAAGGATATTTTAAGTATTTTAAAAAGGGTAAAGAGGTAATTTAATACGAAAAGGGGAATAATGTAATTCGTTTTTAAGGTTGGAGAAATATGTAATTAAAGAGCTTAGTAAGAGGATATATGCAAAAATCCCTATGTAATAAAGCAAAATTAACTAGAATGCTTAATTATGACACGATCAAAGGTTTTATTTAACGGGAACATTTATGAATTGGAACAAAATGATATAAAGTTATAAAAATGACACAAAATTATGGAATTAAGTTATGAGGTATTTGCAATTTCTACTTCAAAATAATATCATAATTATGATAAAAGAAAAAAAAAAGATACTTATAAAAGATCCAAAAACCAAAATAGTATAATCTTTATACACATAATATAAAAGTGAGAAATGCCTTCTTTATTCAAAAAAATTGTATAATGCATCCAATTCAGAACAAAAATATGTTAATACTGGATCACATCTAGTTCCGAAATTGAATGCATGTCTCAAACCAATAAAAAATATTAGAAATTTTGTAACAAATATTATTAATTGGGTTTGTTCAAACATTTATACCATAATTTATTATTTTGTAAACAAGTTATAAAGAAATGTAATTTATTGTTACAGCTATAGAAAACAGGATTATGTTATAACTAGTTTTTTGTCCGGCGCAAAACGCCGGGTCGGGTTGTTCAATTTTTCAAAATCTTACAACATGTAACGATCTATAAAACGGTATCATTGTGTGTTTCTAGAGTTTGGAACATAAGTGCATAAATTCTACCATTTGTTACAAAATATCTATAATACACATAAACGGTGCTACTACTACTGTACAATATAATCACATCATTGTGTGCTTCTAAGATTTACCTATAATAGCAAACAAAACCCTTAGCGAAGAAGGCCAGAAACGAATCTAGTAAGATTTGATCGTAGTTGATACGGAAGTGCTTCGTGAACGTTGTTTCCACTTAAATCCCTGAAACAAAACCCAAAATGATGAATCAGACATTCATAACTCCATATTCTTGTTGATTAATCTTGGCAAACTTATTCTCACAATGTTTTCAAATATGTGAAGGTTGTTAACATACATCCCAATGTCCCATCAATCCCTAAATTAGGAAGTTGGCTGTCAACGCAAAAACAATGAATCCTATTAACTCTCTTCAAAGGGAAAGTTGTTTTAGCAGATAATAAGGTTAATCACAAAAGCACCGTTAAATGAAAATCTTGAACTCACATAGAAACAACATCAATCCCATCACAAGTTACCCCGCTGGCCCTCTCCAAGGCTTGCTGCGCGGGTCACCATTATTAGCTTTCCAATTCGTTAGCTGTACAACACTATTCAAAGAAGTGTAACAAAACATAAACTTATGCCATTAGAAGATCCCAAACCAGTTATTAGTGGATTTGCAACATTGCAACTCTTAATTATCAGCACATGTTCAGTAAGTTTTTACTTCAATTCTCGACAATACCCAAAATGCCCCTACACCAAAGCGACGATCTTAAATCGACTTTTGACTGTTCGCTTTAAGTAAATGAACATAATGAACATGCCTCGTTCGTGTTTGTTCGGTTCATTTATAGGCGTATCCCTGTTTGTTGCAGCCTGTACTATAAAAAGACCCGTTTATATATCATTTAAGCATGAAAAACCACAATCCGTAACAAAATATAAGAGACTGCTATGAAATAGGTGAAGGGTGTAAAGAAACAAACCAGTTATTGTGCAATAATACTAAGCATTATGAGTCCAAAGAATGCAAGAGAACGAACGATCACTTAAAACATCAAATTCATTTGTAAACTTGATCGATGTCGAAAGGTCAATCAAAAACATTTGTAAAATATCTTCACTAGCTACGGCAAGTAAGGTGTCGAATCCACAGGGAATCATTGGAAAGTGCTAATATAGTTCATTGTTTACTAATTAATTAACCTAAGGCGGACATACGATGTCAAGCAGATTAAATATTGATTTGGCTGGAAAACAATTAGAGAAAACAGTGACACACTTCAGGTTCAGGTAATGCAATGAACTGACTGATTAAACTTATACCAATTGGGGAATCACATAGACACAATTCGTTTATTAGAATAAGAAAATAATTACTAGACACAATAATTTGGTTATGATGATTCACATAACTTAATCCGAAGAATTGACACAACCGAGCACGGTCTACCAGTTCATTAATACAAAGCATAGTGATGTGCTAAAAGTAGTTTAATATTATTAACTAAAATTACGCTAATTTAGACACTAAGTAATAAATTCTAGACTCTTAAACTTAACTAAACTACTAACCAGCAAGTGAATCGATCGACTCTAGTACAACTAAGTAAGTCCGAATATCGAACCCACAGGACTCTTTAAATTACGTAACTAGCTAATTAGACTCTACTAATACTGACACGACTCTTTGTTTGTTTAAAAGGGGGTTTTTATTTAAAATACTAATTTAAGTCTAATTAACGAAAACAAGTAAAGTAACGAAAACTCAAGTTTAAGTGAATCATATGATGATGAGATAACTACCTAGGCTAGAATCCCCTAAATTTCAGTTTTTAATTGATCGGGAAAATATTTAATTATGGATTGGGATCGTAAAATAGACACCTAAGAGAAAACCAGAACATGATCCCTGACCCTTCTCAAGAGACACCTATAGGTTTCTAATAAGTTTTAACGCACACCAGTATTAAAAATCAAGTTTCCTTACGGTCACCTAATTATTTATGACTTAGTTCCTTTATACGAAAACCTACCTTACAACGCAGAAATCAAAGGCAGTTTAATATATTTAATTGATTCAATAGACAATAATTAAATAATCAAACCTAGACGGACTCCTTACGAAGAACTAAATCTAGCAAGATCAAATAATAAAGATCTATCAATAACCTAGCACCTTACAGCTTTTTAGGTTAGCAGTACATTTAGGTTTATTTAATTAATAATTATTATTCCTAAGATCTTATTGCAAATCAATCATAAAATAATCAAGAACACAAAGTAATTGACCTAATAGAAACCTATCATAATGACAAACAATAATCCAGGCAACTATGAAATAATAATAATTAATCAAACAATCCTAAATATCCATACGCATCAATTTAATATAAGTAAACCTTTTTCCAAATCATAAAACGATAACGATAAATAAATCACAAATCAAAACACAACGTCAAAATAGGTTCATCATACGCCTAGGCAGTCTATAATGTTTAGCCTAGCATCTTAAAGTTAAACAAAACAATGAAAAATGAAATCATGGCGAAAATAAATAAGAACGGAATATTAAAGGCGATAAAACCCGGAGTTTTCGTCCTTAAATATTAAGCACTTCGCCGGCTGATTCGTGGTCTACAAACCCTCGGAAATATCCTCTCTTGAGCTCCCAAATTCGTCCTGGCCGACTGGGGTATTTAGGTTATGTTTAAGGTTAAGTTTGGAGGTGTTTAAATAAGTTTTCTGGGCCCAAAATGGTAAAAATCGAAGTTTCTGGACTTTGATCGCCACTGCGCCGCGCAACGGGAAAGCCTTTTGTGGCCGGGCAGCGCTCCGGTAATGTGGGAGGGTCAGGTCTGACCGGTCCGGTTCAATTCTGATGCTCTGGTTCACCGGTTTGGCTTGTTTTAGCTCTTTTTTCGCCCCTTTTAACCATGAACAAGTTCCGGAACCTACATTATTCAATTATGTTAGTAGTATACTAATCCTAACAAAAACCGAAGGAAAACTAATAAAATATTATATAAAAGATACACGGGATTTTGTCACACCCCGACTAGCACAATGCGGAAGCGTAAAACGGGAATGTAACAGACACCTCTGATATCAATACATTGTTTATAAAGAAACATTACAAACTAATTTACAATATATTACATTTCTTTGTTCTATAATTGTTTAACAGTCTAAGCGATACAAACAAAACTAGTTCGTTAACTATACATTCTTACTAATAACGCCCTTGCTTCTATTCACATAGCATCAACCACACACTTCAGGCAAGTAACAGATCACCCAATCATTCCGATTTAGGTACACCTGAAAAGCAGTTTAAAACGGGTCAACTACTAGAGTTGGTGAGTTTCACGAGTTTTAAGAAAGCAGTAATGAGTGTTCACAAGTCAACACTTGTAATTATGAAATAAGTATGTATGTATGTAAATGATGTATGTGATGTAATTATGCTAAGCTACAGTGAAGCCTGAACTGTTCGTGCTGCGTGCCTCCATTTCCCACGCTCAATCAACCACTGTGGCTCCCCTTCCGCCCACAACATGCCCCGGTAGCTATGTCTAACACTACATAGCCTGTATGTTTAAATATGGTCATGTGCAAACGGCGCTATGTGACACGGAAACCAGGCCGATTCCGTTTGGGTTTGTCAAACCAATAGTACTATTCACAACCCACCGGCTCGAAGTTAATCATTGTGATTGTGAGGACTTTCGTGTGTTAGCACTTAGATAATTCACATCATCACATGTTTCAGATAAGTATATAGATATAAGCAAACATGCTTTTCACCCCAAAAGTTCGTAAAACAGTTTAAAAGTGGGGTCATGAAACTCACGGTTTTGTAGATATTCCGTACTGTATCAACTCGTGGTTTGTTCAGTCCGCTATCAGTAGTTCCTATAATTAATATTATAATAATATTAATATTTTAATATTATTATAATCTCAATACTAAACTGGGCTGTATAACTAATCTGGGTGTAGCTGGAACGCCCAGAAAGTGGCAATAGGCTTAGGTTGTGATGTTGTTCAATGTCTAATATTTAAAACTGAACTTGGCTTAGATTCTCGTTTTCCCAGCTGGACCAAGTTGTTCGTTTACGCGTTCAGAAAACAGTTATGGGAAAATAAGATTGGGTAAATGTATTGGTTAATAAAATGATTAAGTTATAAAAAAAGATCACATACTGGGGTCCCGGATTAGCCACGGGGCCCGTTTCCGCTTATTCAGTTTGATTTGAGAAGAAACGCGCACAATCCACCCGGATTGTCCAGGTTTCTCATAGAAAAGTTCATTTTCACTTAACTAGTCCAAAAATATGATTTTTGATCACTCTTGGTGTTTTGATATTCCCGCAGATTCACTAGTCGCGAACTTGCCGGTTTTTATAAAAACTGAATTTGTTTAATATTCAGATTAGCATAATTAATTAATCGTTAATCATTAAATTATGAAAATTTAACCACTTATCAATTAAAATATGTAGATTTTTATAAAAATATTTCTGGAATTTATTTACTGATTTATTAATTTATAAAAATTCATTTTATCAGCTATATTTCGTCTGAAAATCGTCCGTTTACCCCAAACAATTTCCAAAAATTCACCAAAAATTCCTGAATACTCAAATCATGTCCCAAAACAACCTGTATCAATTCCAAAATGTAAAAAGCTCGTGCGATATTCTTTTCGGCCCAAATTCGGCTGTAAAAATTCACACGAATGCAAATAAACAAAACACCTTTAAACTTCTCCAAATGATCCCAAAATTCATATGTAACCAAAATACATCAAATCTGAGTTCCCAGAAAAATTTCATAATTTTTGAAGTATTTTAGCTATTTTTCCCAAATAAACGTCCCAATTCGGTAATAAATTCACCAAATATTCTCGGATGGTCGAAAAATTACCAAATTTAAACAGGGACTCATTGACATGGTCCCTGATGTCCCTGAAAAATTTCAAGTCCTAAAAATATGCACATCACAACCTTAACCAAAATAACCCGTAGGCGAGTGTTTCGGCATTACCTTAGTGGGTTTGGCTCGTTTCCGACCTTTTAATCAAGTTTTCAGGTTCTTGTGCTTCTAAGCAAGCTAGGTACAAATCCTATATCACAAACCAAGCAATATTTCATCAACATAACAGCCCTTAAGTTAGGGTTTCGGCTAGTGCACAAAAACAAACTTTTGAACCGTAAAAACGTCGTTTCAACCCTTTAATCCGTGTTTATGGCCAAAAAAATTATCAAAATAGGTTCCTTACCATGTGTATGATCAAAACATGTTTATGGACCATTTTTAGGATTTTTACACGGTTAGGAATGATTTTTAGTAACCAAGACATGTTTTTATGGTATTAAACAAGTTCAAACAAGTAAAAAAGCTACTTATTTAAGCTCTTGCCTTAGGGTTTTGGAAGTTTTCTGGCTGAAACAGAAGGGGTGTCCAGAGTTTTCTAAGAAATGATGTTAAAATGGCTTGAACCTAGTTTAAATGTGAAAGAATAAACAAGGGGGGGGGGCTGCTGATTGCGATCGGACCATCATGGGCCCACCTTGGGCCCATTTTGGCCCAAGTTTCTGATTTCTCAAGCCCAAATACGAAAATCCCGGTCCAAATTTAGTTCGGGTTCGGTTTTTGGCGCGAAAAACTTATCGGGTGCGTTAAACAACGCGAAAACGAGTGTTTTTCGGCTAGTTTGTGTAAAATTATAAAAACATACTATATATTTGTAAAAATCAAAAATATTTTCACGGATCGCTTAAAACATTTCAAATAAGTGTTTGGTAAGTCTTTTTCGGCTTAACGGATGATACAATGCTTGGTTTGTAACTATCTTTCGCATTTAATTCTATGGCGGTGGTTAAACGAGCATGTTTTCGTTTAACTTGTTTGCTATCAAACTAAGACAATATTTATAATATTTTAGCTTGTATAGATCGTATATCACTTATAAATGGCCCCCCGAGATATCTGGGTCATAACCCTACCCGTTCGGTTAATCGTTCGCTTGTTACGCAAAAGGCGTTTATTTGCTTAATCAGTAAATACGTATTGAGGTGTACCTTGTTTTGGCTCAAATGTCACAGATTTATATATATATATATATACATACATATATATATATATATATATATATATATATATATATATATATAGCATTATATCAAATATCCTCACACTTATCTCTTTTTCGTCCCTGAAAAGGTCTCATTGTAATGGAATTAGAATCGGAGAAATACAGTCTTAAAAACATTTAGGTTATCTTAAAGCTCAGATAAACGTAAAAACCCCGATTGCCGATAAACCCAGCTACCAGCCTATCAAGCCTCCACGCACATTAAGCATTTAAATTCATGTGATATTAAAAACCTATGGGTCTCACACATTTGGAGTTAAGATCCACCTACCCCATTTCAAGCATAGTAAAGACAATTAAAAACAATCGAGTTGAAGCAAACTGGTTCAACATATCACCGTAAGATGTAAGGCCCCGAACCCCGGAAACCCCACAGTTGGTATTCATTCAAAACACTCGTAAAAATAATTAAACTTAAAAAGAGTTCACTTCATTAAAATAACCATCTCAGAGTATAATTCAGCGGAAAACATAAATAATAAAGTAAGTTCCCAAAATTCCAGTAATATTGCCCAAAACCAATTCAATTGTATTTATAAAACTTTTTAAATTAAAATGTTCAAAAATAAATATTCCATCCACGTATGCCCTTCACCGTCCAAGTAGCTTTGTGCACGTCCAAGCGATAAGGCATCCTCTTCCTAACCTGAAACTCACACTAACATGCACACAAAGTCAGCTTGAGCTGAGTGAGTTCAAGTTTTGAATAAATAACATCAGTAAATAATAATCATGATAGTCATTCCAAAAGTCGGGATACATCAGTTAAACCATCATCATTGATAAATAATCATTCTCATACATATATATATATATATATATATATATATATATATAAACATTCTTATAAGTACATCCCTATATATATATATAACATCCAAGTAATAACATCAGGGTCGAGCAACGTACAACCCAAACACGTAACATCAGGGTCGAGCAAACGTACAACCCAAACACGTAACATCAGGGTCGAGCAAACGTACAACCCAAACACGTAACATCAGGGTCGAGCAAACGTACAACCCAAACACGTAACATCAGGGTCGAGCAAACGTACAACCCAAACACGTAACATCAGGGTCGAGCAAACGTACAACCCAAACACGTAACATCTCATCAACGCATGCAAACACAAAGTAGGCATACGTAACATCAGTAGTCGAAACGACTACAACATCACCAAATATAGGCCATACAATATTATATATATATATACACATACTATAACATCCCAAGGCCAACTATATACTAGCAAGCCTATATAAAATAGTTTAAACGTTTCATCAGGAAAAATCGTTTAGGTGTGCATGCTAGCCCAAAACTTAAAAGAGTAAAAAGGGGCATCATGAAATCACCTGACACAAGACGCGGATTCAACACGAGCTAGAGAATCCCTAAGAAATCCCAAAACTCAAACACCTGTCTGTTTACATTCAATCATTACTAATGACATCAAGATGACTCGTTTATCCTACGAGACGTTTTAACATGGTTCGAGTTACCTAAACCCTCGACCTCATCAAACTTAATCACAACAGCCCCCGAGGTCTCACATTCACTAAAACGATCTTTAGGAACTCCCGGGAATAAAGAATTCCCAATTTCCCCCCGAGAGCACTAGGTGACACTAACACGCGCGTTTAGGAGTCGTTTAGGCCGTTAAAATCCAACTTAGCCCCGTGTGGACCCATTATGATAAAATCACAGCCAACAAGTCCACACGACGCCACACGAGTCAAATGGGTCGGTAACCCGTAAGTACAACGCACCAACTATTCAATAAACACAATTGCGCGTTGTACCGACCCGTTGGAGTAACCGACAACCAATTCAGCCCCATAACTTATAAAAATGAATTTTGAACAGCCCGTACATCAAACCGAGTGTCCCCGAGCTGAATTGGTCGTTAATCACTTCAACTCTCGCGTTAAACGCACCAAACTACAATTCTAGCCAACCGAACACTAACAATCAAGCTACAACTAGTTGACCAATCTAACGAACACCAATGAACACGATACTTAAGTATGTTATACTAGACATACCTAGGAAGATTTCGGTGCAAAAACCCACTTCAAACAGCCTCGACAAGAACACAATTGAACATCCACCGGTTAAGCCTAAAACGAACCTATCGATCAATAACAAGTGAAACGTGCAGATTTTAGCATGAGAAGATGCATTTAATTACATAGGATAACCTTTGAAATAAATTATTAAATTTTTACCAGACTTTAATAAATGCCTTAGGTTTATAAAAATATTTTTATTTTTATAAAAATTATAAAAATATTATAAAAATTCCTCCAACACGGCAAGGTACGTGCAGCTATTTCAGTGCGCAACATAATGGTTTTATTTTTATAAAATTCATTACAGAACCAAATTAAATGATTCCAATTAGGTTTGGTTCCTAACTCAAAATAATAACTTTTAAAAGTAGATCCAACCAATTTGGACATGTCGAAAAAGAGTTATGATGTCGGGAAGACAGACCAGAATCCGTCATCCCGAATCAGCTTTGACACTCGATCTTATAAAATCATAAAAACCATTCAAATCTCGTCCAAAAATTACATATTATACCTTTCTGGAAACTAGACTCAATGTAGAATATCATGGAAATAAGAATCGATCAAAAACAATGGCTTATCATCACGTTACAGACCCTACAATAAACGTATACGATTCTGTCAGCAAACTGTTATCATCAAAACTTAACCCTAACGTATTCAATAACGGGTTTAATGGTGAAAAAGACTTGCATGGACGTTAGACTAACCTTTAATTGATGTTTTACGCTCATGACTTGGCCGGAAAAAGAAAAATCGCAGGGTTTGGGGCTAATGGAGGCAGCCGATCGGACATATGAGGGAGGGGTTAGGGTTTTTTTTGTTTATGATATAAAAATCTTACACTCTAGCCCCTCCAAATGGAAATAAGTAGCAACTTGGTGAAAAAGTTAATTAGTTTAACTTACAGGAATGACGCGAAGGCCCCCCGAGAAATGCTGGACAACTCCCGAGAAGTATACATATTTTACAAGCTTTAAATCTTTAAACCGGAAATTAACGGGTGTTACATAAGATAAGAACCCCTTAATGGTAAGAAGAAAATGCACTTAGATGGAATTAATGGATGATAGGTCAAGTGAGGTCGTACGAACATGCCCTAAATATTATTGGACTTTGTCCTATATATGCCCTAAGAAAATATTTATTGACTAGAAACTTTCAAGCCACAATAGTGTATCCTCAGAGTCGCCATCCCCTTGGTAACACGTAAACTCTCAGTCTTATCTAGTATGTACACTTTGGCCTCTTTTTCTATTTTTGAGAATGCTTCTTTGGCATTTTTCATTACGTAACTTTTCTCGCGTTTTTTTTCTTTATTTCTTTATTATTATTATTTTTTTTATTGTGCACTTAGGCATCTTTTACCTAAAAATATATAACTAAAGACTAAAGCTCGTATAAAATTGGACATTTGTGGGCGCCACCACTCTTTATTTATTTTCATAAAACGGAGTGACGTGCTAATTTTAAAGTGCATCCAATTCTCACCACCTTAGGGTAATCAGCTTATGGTAATACTCTCTATACCTTATCGAATTTCAGCTTCGCTGTGCCCCCTTAGGATGAGAACCCACAAAATCTAAGATTAATTAGGTTTATTAAGAATATGCAATGGAAAACCTTTCAAGACTAGTTGGGCCTACCGACACATCCCAAGTTAAGTACACCTTCTTTTTATATTATCTCATATTATTAGTAGTTTGAAAAACCGATTCCCGATAAATATCCTCATCTCCCATTTAAGTGCAAAAAGAAACAAAATCAAGGGACATTTTTAAAACCTTTTCATTTTTTTATATGATTAAAATTTAACTACGACTCAAATGTCTTATCCCCACACTTAAATGTTGCATTGTCCTCAATACAAGGATAAGGAAGAAAAGATAAAATAAATCGGAATACAAAAAACTAATAACCTAAAAAAATAAAAATAAAAATAAAAACCAACAAGCAAGATAAATAATGGAAAAGACTTAGTTGGTAATATGTGAATGACGATATGATGCCAAAGTCTTTTTCCAAAGCTGCCCTCCAAATCCAAACGTGCTCATAAAACAAATATCTCCATCTCTCACACACGAACAGAAATGGCAAATATTCAACAAACAATATCTAAAACATATCTTATCAATTTGATAGACGTTAAGCACTTAAGTATTTTACCAGACCAACCAACCCACCCAGTATATAAAAAAAATGAATATATAGCAGCAAGTAATAAAAAGTATACAGTTCAGCTGCTCCATCCCCACACTTGAGTTTTGCATTATACTTCATAGGGGTCATTTTTCTAGCTCAAAACCTGCAAAACTTTAAAACAAAAACAAAGAAAACTACAAAAATCTACGTTAGTGACTCGACACGACTCAAAAATAAAGACGGGACAAATATACAAACTCTACACTTGAGTTTTCACTCAAGACACTCTACTGTGTGATCTAAGCAGCTGCCCAAGTGGAGCTTCCTCCACCACGGTCAAACTCCATGGTCCTCCAAGAAACTGCATCACGATACGACCATTCATCTTCAATCTTATTCCTCTTATCTCCAACTTTCCCGAACTCCACAAACTTTTGTAGACCACCACCTCTCTCTCTATCAAACTCCATTGACTCTCGAGAACTCGCGACCTCTCTCTCCTTCTCCAAACAAACTCTGACGGAATGGGGGTGCTCAAGACGTGGATCCATGCCCGGAACAAAAGACTCAATCGCATAAACGGGATGACATGGATCAATGAGACTGTATTGACCACTCGGTTGTCTCATGGATTTAGCAACATAAGTAACACTATTGTCGCCGGCTCTAAGAGTGATCTTACTATCAAAAACATCAATGAGTGCCCTAGCAGTACGCAATAATGGACGACCTAAAATAATCGGAACTCTCTCATCGACCTCCATATCTAAAACCACAAAATCTACGGGGAAGACCAAATTATCGACTTTCACGAGCAGGTTTTCAATGATTCCCCTAGGGTACTTCACCAAACGGTTAACTAAAGACAATGACATACGGGTGGGTGTAAGTTCTCCTAGGTCTAGCTTATCAAACAATGAATATGGCATTAAATTTATGCTAGTTCCTAGGTCCGCTAAGGCTTGACACGAGGTATCCCTACCAAACAAACATGGAACAGTAAAAACACCGGGATCGGGTAACTTTTCGGGTACCTTATTGAGAACTATTGCTGAACACTCTCCGTTCATTGGAACGGTTGAAAACTCCTCCAGACTTTCCTTTCGTTTAAGAAGATCTTTCAAAAGCTTGGCATATTTCGGCATATGCTGGAGTGCCTCGATAAATGGAAGGTTAATTCTAAGTTGCCTAAACATATCTAAGAAGTTCCCGTACTCTCTTCTGAATTTCTGATTCTTAACACGGGCTGGATATGGCATACGAGAATGATCTATAAGCGGTGACGGCCTAACATCTCTTGGTTTCTTTTCCTCACTTCCTCTAACTATGGACTCACTGGTAGGTGCGGTACTTGCTGGGTCTAACCTAGGTTGCACCCTCCCAGGAGTCTCTAACACTATCTCCTCATCCACAAACTCATCACTCTCCTCTACCTCAATCTCTCTATCCGGACCTAAAACCCTACCACTACGAGTAGAAATGGCATTTATTTGAGCGGCCAAATTCTGCTGAGTAGAACATGAAAACTGACCTAGGGGTCTCTCATCTAAACGTCGGGCTATATCACATATGGTCGTTTGCATGTCGAGCATAGCTGATTGTTGATTCTTAAGAAGTAGATGTTGCTCGGCAAGAGTCTTTTAAGTAACTTGATCTCTAGTAATGATTTGCTGCATCATCTCATCCAACTTCTTACACAGATATGGCCCATTACTCCCACCTTGACTACTTTGATCCCCACTAAACGATTGATCCTGCCCCCGGTTAAGATTTGAACTTGGTTGGAAACCAGGGGGTGTACCGGAAGAACGCCAAATAGAATTATAGTTATTATTTTTATAGTTGTTCCAGTTTGAATTATTATTACCATTAAATGCATTAGGAACCCTATTCTGCCCTCCTATTAACTCTACCTGCTCCTGACTCATCAACGGACAATCTGAAGTCCAATGCCCTCCTCTACACAACTCGCACTTGCCTATCTTAGCCTTAAGGTTTTTAATCTCACTGGCTAGACTCTCTAAGGCAGCAGCCACACTAGTATCAAGATTAACCTGGTGCACACCTCGGACGGATGAGGGTGCACTAGTGACGGGATTTGAATTCCTGTTACGTGGCTTTTTAGCAAACTTGGACTGGGCAAAACTTTCAAACAACTCATTACACTCTACTGCACTTTTCTTATCCATTAAATTACCTCCAGCAGCAGTGTCGAAACGAGCTTGTGTCTCATATGTCAGTCCATTGTAGAACTTCTCAACAAGGGCCCACGGAGTAAGACCATGCTGTGAACAACGAGCCAGTAAACCCTGAAAGCGCTCCCAAGCTTGATAGTACGGCTCGTCCGGCTCCATATGGAAAGAATGAATTTGATCACGAAGACGAGATGCTTTGGCTGGCGGGAAGTATTTCTTCAAGAAAGCGGTACGCAACGCCTCCCAAGTAGTGAATGCTCCAGCAGGTTGTGAATCGAGCCAAGTGGAAGCCCGACCCGTAAGTGAAAACGGAAACAAATGGAGGAAAATGGCATCTTCATTAGCGCATTGTAAATTGAACGTCCTAAGCACACGGGCAAGACGGTTGATGTGCGCTGGTGCATCTTCATCGTCACGGCCATGGAATAGATTGTTCTGGATGAGACTGGTTATGACATAAGATGGAATCTGCCATGAATTAGGGTTATTGATTGCGGGGGTGATGATGGGCGAGTGATCTCCGATGAGACCCTTGAAGGCTTGTTGGTAAACGGTTCGGTTGTCGGCCATTTGAATATCGGGAACGGTTCTGGGACTCAATGGCGATGAACTGTGTGGTGATAACTTCGGTGGAGAATCTATGATGATCAGTGATGATGAACTGGCTTCTGGCTTTAACGGAGGTGGTCCTTGCGAATGAGGATGTGGCATAAACCTGAAAAACACACAATAGACTCTATGCAAATATGAAAATAAAAACTAAGAATAAATAAAATAAAATAGACTTAAAATTAAATTAAAATAAACTAGACTCCCATGACTCGAAAGATAAAAAAAAAACAAAAAAAAAAACAAATAGCACGTAAGTAAGTCTAATCAAAGCTAATAACGCAATCGCCAAAAGTCCCAGGCAACAGCGCCAAAAACTTGATGTGCTAAAAGTAGTTTAATATTATTAACTAAAATTACGCTAATTTAGACACTAAGTAATAAATTCTAGACTCTTAAACTTAACTAAACTACTAACCAGCAAGTTAGCCGATCGACTCTAGTACAACTAAGTAAGTCCGGATATCGAACCCACAGGACTCTTTAAATTACGTAACTAGCTAATTACACTCAACTAATACTTACATGACTCTTTGTTTGTTTAAAAGGGGGTTTTTATTTAAAATACTAATTTAAGACTAATTAACGAAAACAAGTAAAATAATGAAAACACAAGTTTAAGTGAATCAGATGATGATGAGAAAACTACCTAGGCTAGAATCCCCTAAATTTCAGTCGTTAATTGATCGGGAAAATATTTAATTATAGACTGGGATCGTAAAATAGACACCTAAGAGAAATCCCGAACATGACCCCTAATCCTCCTGGCTGACTGGGGTATTCAAGTATGTTTAAGGTTAAGTTTGGAAGTGTTTAAATAGGTTTTCTGGCCCAAAATGGTAAAAATCGAAGTTTCTGGACTCTGATCGCTGCGGCGCTGTGCAACGGGGAAGCCTTTTGTGGCCGGGCAGCGCTCCGGTAATATGGGAGGGTCCGGTCTGACCGGTCCGGTTCAATCTGATGCGGGCCGGTTTAATTCTGATGCTCCGGTTCAATTCTGATGCGGTCCGGTTTTCACCGGTTTGACTTGTTTTAGCTCTTTTTTCCGCCTTTTTTAACCATGAACAAGTCCCGGAACCTACATTATTCAATTATATTAGTAGTATACAAATCCTAACAAAAACCAAACGAAAACTAATAAAATATTATATAAAAGATACACGGGATTTATATATATTTAGCATTATATCACATAGCATCTATAAATGATTAACTGTAAACGGTTCAATGACGATAAGAACATAATCCTAAATGTTGATTAAAACAAACCAAGTGATTGATGACAAACGAAAGCCCCAGAAACACAACTGTTTAATCAATTCCAACAAACATATATATTTAATCAACCAAAAGTTTAATCAAAACTAAATCCCAATACATGTAATGTTCATAAAAATAATCAGTTCATATGCAAACCCTACACCTGAAGTGGTCACGAGTGGTTTAGCCTTGCCTCTGCATCATGATTAGCTCGATTGTGGGTTGGAAGGATGAAACCATGGAAGATTGTGGTGATTGGTAGGTGTTAGGATGGTGGAAAATGGCTTCCTAATACCCCAAAACTGCCGGGAGAAGTCCTCTCTTCGTAACCCTCGGGTTATATTTATATATGGAGGCAAAACCTAAAATCCGCGTCTTTTTACGAACTAGGCCGCAATTTGTGTTCATAAGACCGCAACTCGCGGCCTCTTTTCCAAAATTGCCTGATCAGCGCCCCTGCTTGCGGTGATAGCTCCCTCGCACTGTTTTGCCCATAACTTCTTCATTATAGCTTCGTTTTACGCACCGTTTTCAGCCACGTCTTCGTCTTCAAATTCTTTGTCATTCCATGCAATAAAATCTTCATTTCCATTCCATATCATATGCGCCAATTTAGCTCCTTTAAGCTCCTCTCACCTGTAAACGTAAAACCACTCAAAGTAATCGTGTCCAAGACATATAAACACACAAAATACACGATATAACTTACTTAACACACATTATTTCACCCATACATCACATTCCCACACTTATCCTTTTTCGTCCAGAAAAAGATGTACAATGAAATCCAAACTTGAAACTGTTTTTACTAATTACACAACTTAGTTTTATTATTAACAGATAACACAAAAACCGCGATTGTCGATATTGCTATCTACTTAAACCCGTGCCCTAATACTTATCAGGACAAATAAGGTGTGACAATTTCATTAGTTTATATGATTAAGTGGAACCCACACTTCAAAGCCTTGAAGCCGCCTTACCATGCTTTTGTATGGTTTTACCGAGCCATACCACCCCAATTTGACTTAAACCTTAGAGTTAGATGATCAAAACTATGCACAACCATGTGCACAATTTTATCAAGGATATTATCGTCCAAACCTAAACTTAAGCATCAAAGTTTACCATAATGGCCATTAGATACTATTAAGGTACAATTAGGTATCTATCTAGCAAACAGTCCCCACTACATGGTATACCCCCGTTATCAAGCAACACCCCAAAGTCCATCTCCATAGGTGAGTATGCACGAATTCATCTGTAGGGCTTACATATGACGTGTCCCGTGTGGTTCGTTTCTTAACGGTAATGAGATGCGAGCACGGGGACCCCATATGACTAACAACGTGGATGATCAAGTCAGTAGTGTAATTGAACTTTAAAAGCACGTAATGATCATGTTTAATGACTTATATTTGGCAGATAAACTGCGGGTTTGGTCTCTGAGCTCTTTTAATATTCATAAATCCACTTATGAGATATGAATACCCAGATGATATACCGCATAAAGACCCATGGTTTCTGAACCCTAGAGCATCCCATCAATATAGGATTTAAGGTTATAAAACCATACATCTATGAAGCGTTAACCACTTAAACTAGAAGCATATTTCTTTATAATATCACAAGCCATCTAGCATACTCTAACGTTAAGCCTATCCAAGCATCATTAAATAGTCTATTCATATTTTAAAATTTTATTTTGGTGATCAAATCTAACTAAAGGCTTGAGTATGGTCTGACCTTTCATCCCAGTCCTTATATAGGCTTAGCTAAACAAACAAAAGCCGAAGGGGTTTTCCACTAACATCAAACAATTAAAAGTTCAATTATGTCAACAACCAAACCGTCCTTTCATTCTTAAAGGCTGAGCCTACCGATACATCCCAAATTAAGTGTGTTATTGTTATTTTATTATTATTATTATTATTATTTGCTTATTTTTATTTTTAAAATTTTTATTTGATTTTTTTATTTTATTATATTTTTGGCAAACAGTTCCAGTTTTTCTATCATTATCCATTATGTGTAAAAATTTTAAATTCGGGACATTTTTAGCATTTTTCACCTTTTCAAATCTAATCCCGCATCCCCACACTTAAATGTTACATTGTCCCCAATGTAATTTTTCATTTAAAATTCAAGTGTGATATATGGGAACTTAAATATTTTAACAACCACCGTAAAGGAAAGAGACACATGCACCTGAGACGAATCTCTCTTGTCAAACGGGTCCTGCTGATAAGTACTATTGCAAACTTAACCCGAACTCCTTGAACTTTGATATTACACTATATGCTCCACCGAATCTTGACTAGACCACCATGAACTTTCCCACACCTCAGGTTTAGTATGACTGCTAAACACAAACAAAAAGTAACACGCAAAAGGAAAAACAAAAATAAAGAAAAACAAAACAAAAGGTCGGGTTGCCTCCCGGTCAGCTCTAAGTTTTTGTTAAGGTCTTCAGCCAGACCGTTACCTCATTTGGTGATTATGGTGGTCTAAGTGGACACTTTCCTGCCGAGTTTCCTCTAAAAGCTCGGTAGTTGATATGCCTCGGTTCCTCTTCTTCCTTCATGTTAAATATGTTTGATGAACCCATACAAGCGGGTGTGAATGCACTTTTACCATTAAAATTTCTCACATACGCCTGGTGGTTAACAAGTCGAGCACACCCACTTTTGCTTTTGTTTGAATGACCCAAATTTGAGTGAAAGCGAGCTGAACATTTCCCCACTGAGTTCCCGGAGTATGCTCGGTAGTTGAGGTGCTGGTGCCCCCCTTCTTCCTTGTGGATGACATATCAATAGAGACAATATAGGCCCATTTCACCATTTTCTGTTCAGTGTCTTCCAAACTCCCTTTTCTTTTCCTTGAACTTGAATCATTTCCCCCAACTTTGTTTATTAGTATGATTGCTATAAGAGAACAATTGGGATTCACCTGGGCTACTCTAATCATAGGCTCTTCAAAGGTTGATATGCCTTCAATCGGGTCTAAATTTTCAACTTCATACCCCAAAAAATCTGAACCCTCTCCCTCATCATCAAACCTAATTGCTGCATTCAATGGCTCTTCGGTAATTGATAGAGTTGGTGAGGTATTAGTCTCCACAACCTCCTCTTCAACTTTCTCTAAAAAACCAATTGTATCCTCATCTATCACCTCATCTTCAGCCATGACACCACTAGCCAACTTATCTCGCTCTCGTTTAATTTGGGCTACCTCTTCTAATAATTGACTCATCAGTTCATCTTGGGCAGCATTAGAAATTTCCTGAATCTCTAACCTTTCATTTATAGCCTTATTATGAGCTTCTTGATCTCTCTTCATCTCCTTTAGAAAATCCAAAACATCTTTCATAGACTCTTCATTGTTACCCGAGAAATCTTCTTGATCTTACCGATAATTCCTTTGATGCGTACCACCATGATTATAATGTTGAGTGACTTCCTCATATGTTGGTTGTGGGTACTCATCATAATAGTAGCCTTCCTCCTCTCGATAACTTACAAAAGTTGGTGTCTCGGGCCCATCACTATCATACTCATAATACCCATGATCATTAGGTGGAGGCGGTGAATAATTTTGGTACTGATTGTTACCACCTTGCTGATTGAAGTTCATTTGGTTATAATTATCTGACTTGTAGTAGCCATGAAGGTTTGGTGAAGGTGGTTCACGATATGAAAATGAAAGGTACGAGTCGTCGTCCTCCACGGCCTTATATCCTTCAACTGGTTCATAAACCCAACTCCACGTCATCTTGAGTTACCTGCACAGATGGGACATAAAAATACCTCGCAAAAAATCAAACTAATAAATGTTAAAAAAAACAAAAACTAAATTACTAAACTAAACTAGCACTTTGCGCGTTGATTCCCCGGCAATGGCGCCATTTTGATCGATGTCGAAAGGTCAATCAAAAACATTTGTAAAATACCTTCACTAGCTAGGGCAAGTAAGGTGTCGAATCCACAGGGAGTCATTGGAAAGTACTATATAGTTCATTGTTTACTAATTAATTAACCTAATGCGGACAGACGATGTCAAGCAGATTAAATATTGATTTGGCTGTCAAACAATTAGAGAAAACAGTGACACACTTCATGTTCAGGTAATGCAATGAATTGACTAATTAAACTTATACCAATTGGGAATCACATAGGCATAATTCGTTTATTAGTGAAACAATTACTATACACAATAATTTGGTTATGATGATTCATAGAACTTAATCCGAAGAATTGACACAACTGAGCACGGTCTATCTAATTACCAGTTCATTAATACAAAGCATAGCATTTATCAATGATTAATGGTAAACGGTTCAATAACGATAAGAGCTTAATCCTAAATGTTGATGAACACAAACCAAGTGATTGATGACAAACGAAAGTCCCAGAAACACAACTGTTGAATCAATTCCAACAAACATATAGATTTAATCAACCAAAAGTTTAATCAAAACTAAATCCCAATACATGTAATGTTCATAAAAATAATCAGTTCATATGCAAACCCTACACCTGAAGTGGTCACGAGTGGTTTAGCCTTGCGTCTGCATCATGATTAGCTCGATTATGGGTTGGAAGATTGTGGTGATTGGTAGGTGTTAGGATGGTGGAAAATGGCTTCCTAATACCCCAAAACGGCTGGGAGAAGTCCTCTCTTCGTAACCCTTAGGTTATATTTATATATGGAGGCAAAAACCTAAAATCCACGTCTTTTTACGAACTAGGCCGCAATTTATGCTCATAAGACCGCAACTCGCGGCCTCTCTTCCAAAATTGCCTGATCAGCGCCCCTGCTTGCGGTGATAGCCCTCTCGCACTGTTTTGCCCATAACTTATTCGTTATAGCTTCGTTTTACGCACCGTTTTCGGCCACATATTCGTCTTCAAATTTTCTATCATTCCATGCAATTAAATCTTCATTTCCATTCCATATCATATGCGCCAATTTAGCTCCTTTAAGCTCCTCTCACCTATAAACGTAAAACCATTCAAAGTAATCGTGTCCAAGACATATAAACACACAAAATACACGATATAACTTACTTAACACACATTGTTTCACCCATACATCACATGTCTTTAATCTTTCAGTCAGTGTGAAATCCCCAACACTTTCAAAACCCTGAAGAATAGGCACCACAACCCTGCGTATGAAAAAAATGATATAAACTTATAAAAAGTGTATCAGGTAAGTAAATAAATAGTTCAAAAAAAAATAATATAAAGTTAAAAAAAAAAGTGTACTAGGTGACTTCCATATGATAAGCTACAAAAGAAAGGTATACCTGCACAAGAAAAGAAATATATTTCTTAAAAGTTAAAACGATTGGATGTCTGCTATAACCTTGTGAAAAGACCCATGTCATTAAGTTTTGCTATCAACTTCAGATATTGATGTAGCTTCTAAATATGCAATTGAATGATTCGAAGGTTGTTGTTCATCAATGAAAGCCTAAATTGAACATAATTAATAGAATAAAGCAACATATCAGAAGGAATGATAGACTTACCTGGAATCATCAAGAAGGATTCTCGACATCTCCACTCCCTTTCCTGTCCTGTTAAGCAAGTCTGGACCGATGCTTCAGCAAACGTAATCAATTAATAACTACAAAAAGGAATCAAAGAAAGCACAAATTCTCGGGTTTATGGTGAGTCGTTGGAAAAATCTAATCTAAGCCAAAACCATTTTGAAATTGAGTTTTAAAATTTACAAGAAAGATTAGTGACTTGTGTAGTTAAGCGCGCTATAATTCTCTAATAAAACCATCTTGCCATGAAAATTGACTATTTCTTTCTTATCTTGATGATTTCCTCGCTTGAATCTTTCACTAAAATGCATAATAATAATTAGTTAGTTATTAATTTTTGGAATATTAGTTACTAACTGTACCGATTATTGGTCAAACGGTTTGCTAATAACTGGGTTTTGAGTGGAAATTAGGGATGAGCTCGGGATGGTACCGGTACCGATCCCGAAATTCGGAAATAGTTGGTACTGTTACCGAAATGCTTGGTTCGGTACAGGTACTGTGCCGGTTTCGGTTCGATACGGTACGGTACTGGTATTTCGTGAAAAATTCGGGAAATACCAGTACCATACCGAACTGTACTGGTACCGGTATGGTACGGTACGGTACCGATATCGAAAACTTAAAACTTGGTACTGATTCGGTACCGAGGGTACCAAATCGGTACCTAATTCGGTACTGGTACGGTACCGGTACCAATCGGTACCCATATTGAAAACGCTCATCCCTAGTGGAAATTCCCTAACCAGAATCACTTTATGTTGAGTACCTGATGGTATATCTCAGCCCAGAATAACACGAGCAGCATGTAAGTTGAGAAACATAGAAGACCAGAAAGATTCAAAAGCACCATATCCAACATCTGCAAATAATAATTCAATCAATCATCTAAGTTCATAGGTCATATATTATTAACAATTAACATTAAAGTGAAATCAATAAAGTAACTTACTCTAGGCTTTAAGTGCAAAACACTCTAGTAAAACCCAAACTTAACGGCCCTTACTGTTTAAAGGTAATGAAGGATCAAACAAACCAGCTTATGTTAAAAGATACATAAATAATTATAAAAAATAGCAACCTTACATTCATTGACCACAAATCATCAAGTCTGTGTCAAAAGGTGGACTACCAAGATTGGTGCGGCGTATCTTAGCATTTTCTTCTTAAACGAAACTGTGGCGCTAACTTCCTTATTTATATTTATTAGATAATTATATAAAATATATTAATTCTTTAAATTCAGTGTTTTAGTTAGAAAAGTAACAAACATAATTATATGTGTGTGTTAGTTGCACCTGCTATATAGAAAAGGTTTTAATATTTTGAAGTTAGAAAATAGGAAATCGGGTCCACGTTAGTAAGAGTATTGACCAATTTGAATTAAAGAAAATAGATAATTATGTGAAAATTTTAAAGTTGGACATTGGTATAGTTGGCATCTTATGTGGATGAGCTAGATGAATTTCATATGGACAACATTTTCTCTTTTAATAGTATTATTTGATTGTTAGATGTTAGATTGTTGACTTAATTATATGTGTGTGTTAGTTGCACATGCTATATAATGTGACTATGTTTTTAGTTGTTCTCTTAAATTTCTACGTCATTATGCCATTTCAGTTAATTGATAATGCGTTTTTTACTATATTCCTACTCGTTCTTTGACTAGGTAGAAGGAAACGATTTATGAGGCTCTTCCGGTCTTTTAAGATATCATGTCCGGATATATTTTGTTAATTTGTATATTTTCTTTGAATAAAGAAATTTTGGATTTCACATTGATGCTATTGGCGTTAACACATGTTGAGTGAAGCTATGAAGCACTAAAGAATGACACACAATTGATTTCCCTAAACGGTCGGTCACATGAGCACAAACTTGATTTCTCAGATTGATGATCAACTAATTCATCTCAGCTTCGGTACATGCTGAAATTAACCAGTTATTAGTATTGATGATGTTTAGTTATAATAAAAAAAAGGTTTTATGTAGTGACACGCCAATTGAAATCTTGTGGCCGCGCCTCTGACAATGGAAAAGATAGACTAAAGTTTAAAAATGGGACAATGGGAGTAAGTATACTTTTTTATAAACCTGCACCTTTAATTAGATAGTGTGACTATTTGTGATAATTAACTGTTTATGGCTCACTATGTAATTGGTTTTTGCGGTCAAAAGAAAAGCATTTGGAAAGTGAACAGAGACGATGCAATGGCTCGATCTCAAACTTTTAAATGCCAAAGAAGAGAAATCTATTAGGTACATGTTTAAGGTAAAAAAAGTTATGCTACCCCAAAATTATGTTCTATATCCACCATCGATATTTTTTATTAGCCATAATCCTATGCTATAGCAGTCGTATAACTTCAGTTTTTATTAAGAACTCTAGGTCTCATAGTCGTATACAACTATTTGATCGTTATAAACTTTTATTTCGTACAACATGGTGATTCAACAGCATCCTAGTGAGGTGGTCTTAAATAAGGAATTATGTGTCATGTTTAACTAATATCATATCTACACACTGCTTTTTGTTAGTAACATTAAGATCCTATTTATATCCTAATTGATCATCATTAAGTCGATATTCTTCGTGTGTGCAAGCTAATGCTTCCTAAAAAGTGCACAACATAATTTCATTATTCACGATTTACTAATTCTTTGTTATATTCTAGCGTAAATAGTGTATATTGTGGTAGTGACGTTTTCACAATATACACTCCCATAATCTAGTCTTTCAGACCCATACACTGTGATAATTTAACTCCATCGCAACCTTAAAAAATTGTAAAAGTCATTGCCAATCCTGGTCCCTCACAGCAACCCTCTAATAATCCAGCTTCACAGCTCACACACCCATAACTCAGCTCCTTCACAGCTCACACGCAGATAATCTAGCTCACACGCAGATAATCTAGTTTCGTTAACAACTCACACACCCTTGATGAAGCTCCTTAAAAGTTAAAAGCATATTTATCATGTCTTTGATTATTTGTATTTCTTTGAATCTTTGCACCGCATTTTAATTTTCTCCATGAAAGCACCACAAATTTTGTGTGACATGTTAACCCCGCATTTGGAATCTATAAAATATGAGTTTTATTTGGGGCCGGTGTTGCCGCTATCAAAGATTTTACCATAAATACGAGTACGTGTTATATTTATATCTAAAATATATCCATATTTCACTACAAGATTTTCTATAACTTGGACAAGGTTTCTAATTGTGTGGGGAAAAAAAAAACAGATTATCTGTAATTGCAAGATTGATAGTGTTTTATTTTTTATTCAAAAAAGTCCATGTTATTTATATGTCCAGTTGAATCGATAAAGCCCAAATATATAAAAGAGTCCATTTTATTTATATGCCTTGAATTAGGGTTTACGTATATATAGCTAGCTCTGCGTACACATAGTTCATGTTCAATTCATTTGACGGCCGCTTTGCGATGATCGGTTCTCCAATCCAGACGCTTCTACGGAGTCTGATTCAGTGTGTGTACGTTTTTTTCGTCTCTGTTCTTTAATGATCTATCTGATCTGATCTGATCTTTTTTATGTATATATCCAATTTCAATTCATGTTCTAACGTTTGCTTTAATTTGGGTGTTGAAGGGTGCTCACAGCATACGTTGATTATCATAACATGTTGATTATTCATAGCAGGCGCACATCATATCTTTCAGGTAATTTTGTTTAAACATTCTTTATTTTTCATCGTATATATCATGTGGTATTTAATATTTGGTTCTTCATTTACTAACATGTTGATCTTATGTTCGTTTACTTACACTATTAACGTGTTTGGTTTGAATTTAGGGTTTCAAAATGACTAATGTTAAGTGCTGCAAATTAGACGAAGTTGACAGCGAAGAAGCAAACAACAAAGAAGAAACAACGTTTGTCGGGAAAGAAAGTTGATGATAGTATAGATAAAGATAAGGTGGTTTATAAAGTACAAGATTTCGTAAGGGAAGTATTGTTTGGGCCAAATGCTCAAAGAGGTTCCCGGCCTGGCACGCTATCGTGATTGACCTGAAACAAGAAGCACCTAATTAGGAAGCTAGACAGAACAAAGGGTAATGTTTTTGCGTCTGTGAAATATCCTACCTTTTACATTTCAATAGTTTCTTATTACTATATTAAAATATTTAATGAATATGGTTATGTTGTTTAATTTGTGTTAGGAATATGTATAAATCAAGGATGGGATGATATATCTTTTCTAGACCACTTGGAAGGTTGTGCATATTTGTTCATGTAATCTTGTTTAAGCATTCCTTTTCTTAATCTGTGTTTATACTCCTATTTAGTAACTTGTTGATTTGGATTTTGTTATTTTAGTTAACAGAGCAGCAAACATGGAGGGAAATCATGAACATAGCGAGTTCACAAAGAACCAATCAGTCGCAGTTAACCTTAAAGTCGACGACGGATGCTTGTTGGCAAGCAGGTGTGCTTTTTGCCGAGCTCTAGTGGTGCTAGTGGCAGTACACACAAAGTTCACTCAGGGAGATCTGCTGTTCTCTTTTGCACAGGGGTTATAAGGTGGCGCATTGAGGAAGAACACGAGGCGAGTGTTCACCAGTTCTGATCAGAGATTTGCGTCAACCAGAAATCAAGTTGTCAAGGTATGGATGCAGAACAACAAGCCTTTTGTGGGATGGGGCATGATAGATAGGTGTATACTTCTTCGGTAATTGTAATCATTCAATTCTTAATGTAAACATTCGTTTGGTTATACATCTTTAATCTTTTTTCCTTATTTGTTTATTTGATTTTACTTTGCAAATCCGTCTCGGTTTTACATTTCAAGAGTAATATAGATCTGATCTGGATTCTGGACAAATAGCCGTAAGATACAACACACGTTGATGTTTTGTTAGTCAACCTTAATTTATCTAATTATATTTGTTCAGTTTCTGGGACAAACTCAGTTACATGGCAGCAAGCCAGATTATTTACCTAAGGCAATACATGAGGTGCACAGAGCAGGAAATGGGGGCTTTCATGTTAATGTAATCTTGTTTAAACATTCCTTTTCTTAATATGTGTTTATACTCTTATTTAGTAATTTGTTGATGTGTATTTTGTTATTTTATTGAAGAAACAGCAAACATGGAGGCCAATCATGAACATTGGGTGTGGGAAATTTGGCAATCAGGTATTGCGATTCGCGAGTGCGCAAGAACGAATCAGTTGCGGTTAATGAAGAACATAAGGCAAATGCCAACAGTTGTGCACAGAGATTTTCATCAACTAGAAATTAAGTTCTCAACGTCTGGATGAAGAACAATAAGCACACCCTGGGTAAAAAATGCCTAGTTTTTCTGTACTGACTGATGAAGATTATATATTGGCATTATTTTCTAAATGCATCGTTTTGGAAGATTAAAACATCCTGAAAAATGGGGGCATTCATGTTCAATGTATATATTTGTGTTTTTAGTTAAATCACCCACCCAAGGAGTTCGCCATTGGTGGGATGGGCCTTAAACGATAGATGCATACTTCCTCTGTAATTGTAAACATTCGGTTCTTAATTAATGTAAACGCCCATCTTGTTGTACATATTTTATCTTTGTCTTTATTTATTTGATTTCGCTTCTCATATCTGTCTTGGTTTTACATTTCAAGAGTATAGATCTCAATCTAGACCTTTAGAAAAATTTTCACTCTAGGGATGTTCGGCACGCATTACCTGATAGATTGTTCTTTTTGCGATGCACAATAAGAGTTTCATTTTGTGGCAACCCTAAAATAGGTCTAAAAAAATTATAAGTCACCTAAGACTTGACCGTCTAATGAACTTATAGTAGCTGTAAAACGCACACGTTGATGTTTTGTTAGTCTGCCTTAAATTGACCCGATGCGTTAATGAAATGGGCTCGACTTAGAAAATACATGATGGGTGTGCCCATGTCTAGAAAAATTATCAAATTTGGTTGTAGGTCCCTAGAATGGATCTCACGATGTGTTTTTGAATCAATCTCGGTTGTCAATTAGCGGAAATCGTTTACAACTTAACCAGCAAGATCTCGGATCCAGTGGTGTTTGGCTACTACACGAAATAGTAAGAAAGAAGATAAGGTTGAGAGAGAGAGAGAGAGAGAGAGAGTTAGTGAGATTTGTTGATTTTGACAAAAGGTTGTTCATCCATGAGCATGCTCTTAATATTTATAGTAGAGCATGCCATGCTTTATTTCCATTCATGGGCCCAAATGGGCTTTTGCTTGGCCTATGGCCCAAACATTACAAAGCAAGGCGTAAGCTAACATAATACATCATGAATTAAACGAACAAATACAAAAGACTTAAATAGATAAAATGGGCTCTCGTCTTTTAGTATTTGTTGGAGCTTCCGTCTTCAGTCCGTCTCATACTCGAAAGGGGAGTCATAGTTAAATAGTTGGTTTTCAACAGCATAACGAACGTTGTCAACAACATAGCGAACAAACTTGTTGAACTTTCCAACTATTTCATCAATGTTTTCTTTGCCGCGATCTTCGAGTGTACGTAAAGGAGACTTGTACGACTTCAACAAGTCAACTTTGCTGAGATCCATCAACTCATGCCCATCAAACACACGAAGAGGATGCATGGATTTGCAATGAATGACCGCCTCACCAGCATTATTGTCAAACTCTCAGTAGAGGAAATCATGAAGTAAGTTGGGCTCAAAAGGTTCTCCATGATGGATTTCACGACCCTATTTAGGCATCTTGTATCTACATGCCTTTCTTCCCTTGCCGGTAGCTGAATCGATTTCGGTCGGATGAAGGTAGGTCCTCACCTTATTGAGCTTGAAGTTGGGGTAGTCCTTCTTTGATTCTATGTGCAGATGCCTCTTAAGCCAACCCTCCGGTCTCTTCTCCCCAATACCGTTACCAACTGTTCTCCTAAAGAAATTCATGTCGAGATGAGACAACAAATGCATTTTAGAGTAATGCATGTAGGCGAGGTCTCCATTTGTACGTCTAATGGCCCAACACTCACTATCAGCATGCCATTTATAACACAGGATGAGAAAGTCATCATGGTAAGGGTAATTTCTGCATCTAACACTACCACGTCTGCTAACACAATGCCACTTCTTCTTTCTTGGCTTTGGCACTTGAGAGGTATCGGTAGCACGATCAGCAACGACAGTAAACAAAGCTTGATCATCAACATCAACTTGAAGAGAATCCCTGACTTCCGGTTCTGGAGTATCCGGATTTGGAGAATAATTGAGGTAATCCTCATAGTAAGGGGAATGTTGTGTCTCACATGCTTTCGCTTCAGTTGCTGTCAAGGAATCAACATTAAAGATTGAGCGAAAGTCTTGATTAAGCTCCGCATCCAGATCTCTTATTTTCTTTGCAGCATCAGCAGCTGGCCGATCATCATGTGGCATATCATCATGTGGGGCAGTTTCATTACCTACTCCACTACCACGACCAACTCCATTACCACCATCATTATTTCCATCGTCAGAATCGTCATCATCATCGTCTGACTCATCATCATTTATTTCCCTTTCTTCTTCTTCCTCCTCCTCATCATCACTACATCATCTTCACCAGCAACAGTTTCAGTACCAACAACTGTTCCAACAACCATAGCATCACCTACACCTGAACCACGATCACTAGCAGCACTACCACCTGCACCACCATCATCACCACCAACCACGGGAACAATCAAAGTAGAGTGTCTTTTCTTCTTCTTTTTCTTACCCTCATCCTCGTCATCAACAATAATGTCTTCAAATGCTCTTTTAGATCATCAACAACTTGATCAGTCATCTTCATGAGTTCATAGGCGGCCATATATTTACCCGCAAGATCTTCATTAATCTTGATTTATGCTTCGTTCAACTTGCACCATTCTTCAATTTTGCCTTTCAGTCTATCAATCTCTGTCCTTAGTTGGATGAACTCTGTTGAGGATCCGATATCATTTTCAAGGAATGCAACCCTTGACTCCAATTTTTCAATCTCACACTTCAGCCTATCGACCTTTGATTCCAACTCGGTTGTTAGACGTGTTTCAATGTTGGTTGAGGACGGCAGGTCATTTTCAAGAAAAGCAATTTTTGACTCTAGTCTCTCAATCTCAGCATGACTTTGGGCGAGGGAAAATGATTTATCATTTAACAACGTTTTATGACTGTCCACTCACAACTGAAGCCCAACAATCATGCTCTCATATCTATCAATCTAGGCTTCATCAACAACCCTTTCCTTCTCCAATCTTTCCATTCTTTCCCTTTCAACTGCACTCTCTTTCTCAATGTTCTCCATCTTCTCTTTTTGCTTCTTGCTGAAATCCAACATAACATTCTCCGGCTCAGCACTCTTTGCATTAGATTCTTCCAAAGCCATAATCCTATCGAAGATAGGGTAGTTTACACCAAAGACTTCTTGTATTTTCCACCGGACAGAGGCTTTGGGGCTAGGATTTGGGTTGAGAGTGGGGTGTATAAATGGGTAGGTTGGGTAGTGGATTAGATAGGCATGGTTATGATTTGGGTTGGAAAGGAAGTGGTTAAGGTCAAAGGCAAGGTTTGGGTTTTAGGCTGGGCAGTTGTTTGAGTTTCAGGATGGGTAAAGGTAGGTATGGGAATGGTGAGTGGTAAGGAAATGGGTGAGGAAGTAAATGTGGAAGTCCAGTAGGTTATGGTTCTAAGTGGCGAGCTAAAGAGGGGAGGTGACTTAAGTGAAGAGGATATGGGTTGGTTAGGTGGGATGGGTATCTCTAGGGGTGAGGTGCTATGTGGTGGAAAGAATGCTTGATGGAAATGTGAGGTTTCTATGGGTGAGGATTGTGGTTTGGGAAAGGATGGTGGGTTAGGAGTTGGAGAGTCGTGTAGTTTAAGCTTTTACGGTTGGGTTTTGGGTTTGGCTCAGTGAACTTTCACTTGTTTGGCCTTCATTATTTCAAGATGGCGTGCCATGGTTTTTGGCACTGTTGTAAAACTCCCAAGTAGGCGGCCGAGTATTCCCCGATTACTCCCCGCCTAGATCGAGTACTTACCACCTCGGTCGAGTACTCCGTAGGTATTTTCCGAGTAATCCCCAACTACTCCCGAGTACTCAAAACTCCCCAGTCGATCGCCTAGGACCGCCTAATGACTTTTACAACCTTGGTTTTTGGTGAGGCTTGGTGGGTTGAGGTGGGTGGTGTGGTTACCTCTGTAGCGGGCCCTTTAGGAAGTTTTATCAACAAGGTGGAGGGCTTCTTGGAGTCCCCCACCTTTTTTAGTCTCTTCAACGGCTGCTCAGGTTCTTGGAGTCCCCCACCAAAGAAGGCTTGCTTGCAGCCTTCCTTTGCTTTTCCTTCTTCTCAGCCTTTTTCTTCACAACCTTTCTAACCTCAACCTCTGCTTCTGTCTCAGTCTCCTCATCATCGACACCCTACTCATCACTTTGTTCATCATCTCCTGAATCATCGCCAGCAGGTTCGGTTTCCTCAAAAAAACCGAACTTATTCCTAGGAACTTCTCCCTTTGATGAACATGCAAACCCGAGATGAACCGAAAGCCTTGGAATGTTGAGAAGTCGTCTAACACAGCCTCTTTTGCCTCTGGAAATCGTTATTAGCCGAATGGGGAGGTTAAGGGGTTTAAATAGGGAAAACCTAAACTTTTGGCCGACTTAAGCATCTTCGCGTATCGCGAAGAAATCCCAGCATGCTTCTTCGCGTATCGCGAAGGACAAAATAGTCGCGGCCGACATCCTGCAGCTTCGCGTATCGCGAAGGTGCCCTCCTTTGCATCTTCGCGTATCGCGAAGATGTAAAACTTCATATTTTTCATTTTTCTTTTCTTGAATGCCTCGTGATGCGTGCACGTCCAATATTTCACTTCTCGATATTCGTTCCAAGCCCATAAATATCCTCGTTAAGCTCCATAACTTCCAATATCCTGAAAACACGTAAACAATGCTTGGAGTACCAATGTTCATTCGATCATTTACTTAAATATAACTAATTAATATATAATAATAACTAACTTTTACCCAACCTTCACATCCCAAACTTAACCTTTTTTCGTCCCGAAAAAGATTTTGCAATGGAATCAGAATCAGAGATCATTCTCAAAATACTTCATAGATTATCTTAATTAAGCATACGAACACAAAAACCACGATTGCGACCCATGCCTTAATACTTACCGGGAAAAATAAGGTGCGACAGTTTTATTATTTCATATGATTAAAATAGAACCCATACCTCAAAGCCCTGAAGCCGCCTTACCATGCTTCATTATAGTTTTACCGAACCAGACCACCCCAATTTGACTTAAACCTAAAGATTAGACAATCAAAATTTTGCACATTTGTACAATTTTTCAAGCCCATATGTAATAGATAAGACAATCTTGGATATTTTTATCGAACCACAACCTAAACTTAAGCATTAAAGTCTACCATAATGGCCATTAGATATGATTAAGGTGCAATTAGGAAACCAACTAGTAAATAGCCTCCACTACATGACATACCCCCGTTATCAAGCAATACCCCGAAGTCCATCCCCATACGTGAGTAGGCACGAATTCATCTGTAGGGCTTACATATGACGTATCCCGTGTGGTCCGTTTCTTAATGGTAATGAGACGCGAGCACGGGGACCCCATATGACTAACAGCGTGGATGATCAAGTCAGTAGTGAATTTGTACTTTTAAAGCACTTTTTGTGATCATGTTTATTGACTTATGAATTGGCAGATAAACTGCGAGTTTGCTCTTTTTAAACCTTTTTAATATGAATAAATCCACTTAGGATTTACGCATACCAGATGATAAACCGCATACCGACCCATGGTCTCCATTCCCCGGGGCATCCCATCAATACAGGATTTAAGGCCATAAAACCATACGCCTATGAAGTGTTAGCCACTTAACTAGTAGTTTTTTCATTTATGTTTATATCACAAGCCATTTAGCATACTCTAATGTTAAGCCTATCCAAGCATTATACAATAAACTATTTATATTAAACTATATTTTTGGTGATCAAATCTAATAGAAAGGCTTGAGTATGGCCTAATCTTTCATTCCAGTCCTTACATAGGCTTAGCTAAACAAACAAAACCCTGAAGGAGTTTCCCATTAAAAATCAAGCATTTAAAGTTCAATTAAGTCAACAACCAAATTATCCTTTCATTCTCACGGCTGAGCCTACCAATACATCTCAAATTACGTGTGTTCCCGTTTTATTTATCTCTTATTATATTATAATTTTGAAAAATAACCCCCGATTTTTCTATCATTTTTCATTATTTTGCAAAAAATATTAATTCAAGAGACATAAAAACTTTTAAATTTTCAATTTCTCCCCCATCCCCACACTTGAGGCAAACATTGTCCTCAACATTTAAAATTTAAGACATAAAATAGGGACGGGGTTAAAATTCACTTCGACAATTTTAAAAACCGGGCCTAATGTGATGGTGGTTATCTATTATACATTTATACAATTACACTTTTAACACAAAACTAATAAAACAAATAAGGTTATGAAAATGAAATCACCTGATAGAAAATAAAACTCTCATGTGTAACTCTCGTGCCCTCGGTGATGCTCTCGGTGAACTTACCTCTTCAACTCTCAAAATAAAATCTGCAAACTCTCAAACATGTAGAAGCAAGCTTCTCACAAATGTTAAAAATATAGGTCTTTTAAACCGTTTGCAAAACCATTAAATTTTAAATTACCAACTGATTTATTAATTAAATTCATAACCAACTTTGTTAAACGAGTAAAAATGTTAAAAGACCTAACTCACTTTCGTAGGAATCACGGTTGCATTTAGCGTATGCAACAAGCCCTTTAACCCCCCCCCCTGGTAGCCTGGGTGGACAAGTATGGTCTCGTGAGGGTTTATAGTGAACTACACCCACAAAGTTCAAATACAAAATATACAAGTACCTGAATACAAGGCCGGGTTGCCTCCCGGTTAGCGCTAAGTTTTTGTTAAGGTCTTCAGCCAAACCATTACCTGATTTCTTGGTTATGGTGGTCTAATGGAACATTTGCCTACCGAATTTCCCACATATGCTCGGTAGGTAGGGTCCCAATGCTCTGCTTCCTCCTTCATGATTAGCATGAACGATAAACCAAAACGGGCCACTGTGAATGCGTTTTTACCTTCAGAATTTCTAACATATGCTCGGTAGAGAACACGTTGAGCCCACACACTCTTTCTTATCTTCGAGACATTAAATATTGATCGGGGCCGAACCGAGCATTTTCCGACCGAGTTTCCCGTGTAAGCTCGGTATTTAAGGTGTTGTATCCACACCTTCGTCTTTGTGGTTGAAATGTCTGTAGAACCAATATAAGCCCATTTCTTAATACCGTGCCCACTATCCTTCACCTCTACCTTCCTTTTCCTTGAACTCGAACCATTTCCCCCAACTTTGTTTATTGGTGTGATTATTATAAGAGAACAATTGGGATTCAACTAGGCTACTTCAATCACATGCTCTTCAAAGGTTGATATGCCTTCAACCGGGTCTAAATTTTCAACTTCATGCCCTGAAAGATCTGAACTTTGTCCCTTAATGTTATCTTGTTCAACCACAACAACTTTCATTGTCTCATTAGTAATTGACGGATTTGGTGTGGTATTAATCTCCACAACCTCTTCCTCCACTTCGTGCTCTGAAAGTCCCTGAACCTCATCTATCACTTCATCATCCTCCACGAAACCACTAGCCAACTTCTCTCGTTCTTGTTTAATTTGGGCCACCTCTTCTAATAGATGACTCATTAGTTCATCTTGGGTCGTATTAGACATTTCTTGAAGCTCTAACCTTTGATTTATAGCCTTATTCTGAGCTTCTTGATCTCACTTCATCTCCTTCAGAAAATCCATAACGTCTTTCATAGACTCTTCATTGTTACCGAAGGAATTTTCTTGATCTTGCTGATAATTCCTTTGATAAGTACCACCATGATTATAATATTGAGGGACTTCTTCGTATATAGGTTTGGGGTACTCATCATAATAGTAATCCTCCTCTTCTCAGTAGCTGATAAAAGTTGGAGTCTTAGGTCCATCACTATCATATTCACTTGACTCGTAGTAGCTTTGAGGGTTTGGTGAAGATGGTTCATCATATGAATGTGGATAGTCCGAATAATCATCCTCCACAACCTTATATCCTTCTTGTGGGTCATAAACCCAACCCCACGTCATCTTGAGTTACCTACACACATGAGACACACAAATACCTCGCGTAAAATCAAACGAATCAAAGAAAATAAACTAAAATTTAGACTAAATTAAGCCAATTTAAACTAAACTAAACTAGCACTAAGCGCGTTGAGTCCCCGGAAACGGCGCCATTTTGACGTAGGTTGTCGTGGTCTACTCAAAATAAATTAATTAAGAATTAAATGCCTATAAACTAGTACGGGTAAGTAAGGTCGTCTCCACAAGAACTCAAGGAAAGTGCTAATTTTAATATGACTAAATTAATTAATTAACTACGGCGGACAGACGATGTCAAGCGGTTTTTAGAAAAATATTTAATTAAAACTAATTATTACTTAAAAATATTTGTAAACAATATTAATTAAAAGTATTCATTCTAGGTTCGGGTAATGTGACAGTTCAACTTAATCACAGATTTACTTGTCTTGATTGCGCAGTAATTACTAGACCTAGTAGTTTGATTGTGATGACAAACGATACCCTAACCGAATTGTTGACACAATTGAACTTGATCTACACAATTACCAATTTATGTTTTATGACAACTAATTAAGTAGCATGAACCGATGATTATAAGTTCAATGACACAAGAGCCTAACCCTAAGTGTTGATGAACAAAACCAAACAAGTGATGCACTAATCAATAATCGCAAATATAAATTGTTTAAACAACCAAGCAATCAATTAAACAAGATAAAAGCAATAACTCAAATCAAGTTCATAACTTTAAGCATAGCAAATCTGATCTCAAGAGAATTACACAAAACCCTAGCCTAGAATGAACAAAGGACTTAGCCGAACATAATCATAATGTCAAAACACTTATCTTTGATGAACATGCAAACCCGAGATGAACCGAAAGCCTTGGAATGTTGAGAAGTCGTCTAACATAGCCTCTTTTGCCTCTGGAAATCGTTATTAGCCGAATGGGGAGGTTAAGGGGTTTAAATAGGGAAAACCTAAACTTTTGGCCGACTTAAGCATCTTCGCGTATCGCGAAGATATCCCAGCATGCTTCTTCGCGTATCGGGAAGGACAAAATAGTCGCGGCCGACATCCTGCAGCTTCGCGTATCGCGAAGGTGCCCTCCTTTGCATCTCCGCGTATCGCGAAGATGTAAAACTTCATATTTTTCATTTTTCTTTTCTTGAATGCCTCGTGATGCGTGCACGTCCAATCTTTCACTTCTCGATATTCGTTCCAAGCCCGTAAATATCCTCGTTAAGCTCCATAACTTCCAATATCCTGAAAACACGTAAACAATGCTTGAAGTACCAATGTTCATTCGATTATTTACCTAAATATAACTAATTAATATATAATAATAACTAACTTTTACCCAACCATCAAGATGATATGCTTATCATTGGGAGTAATGATACTATGATTAAATCTACAAAAGATATGTTGAAAGCGAGGTTTGACATGAAAGACTTGGGTCTCGCTGATGTGATTCTTGGGGTTCAAATTACTAGAACCCAAAATGGTCTTATCTTAATTCAATCTCACTATGCGGACAAGATTATTGAGAAATTCAATAAGGATGACACGCGGTGCGCGTCAACTCCAATTGATAACACCCACCATCTATCTAAAAATAGAGGTGAGGGTGTTGCTCAGTTAGAGTACTCAAGAATTATTGGTAGTCTAATGTATCTTATGACATGTACTTGACCCGATCTAGCTTATGCCGTGAGTAGGCTAAGTAGATATACTAGTAATCCGAGCGTGGAACATTGGAAAAGTATAACACGGGTTCTAAGGTACTTAAGATACACAAGAGACTATGGACTCCATTATAATCGAGATCCAGCTGTGATCGAAGGATACAGTGATGCAAATTGGATTTCGGATATAAAAGATTCTAAATCAACAAGTGGATATGTATTCACACTTGGTGGTGCAGCTATTGCTTGGAAGTCTTCTAAGCAAACGGTTATCGCTAGATCCACGATGGAATCGGAGTTTACCACCTTGGATAAATGTGGTGAATAGGCGGAATGGCTACGCTAATTTATGGAAGATATTCCAATATGGCCAAAGCCTTTGTCGGCTATCTGCATACATTGTGACAGTCAATCAGCGATTGGTAGAGTCCATAGCGTGATGTACAATGGCAAATCAAGGCATATTCGACGTAGACATAACACGGTACGACAACTACTCACAACGGGTGTTATCACGATTGACTATGTGAAGTCAAAAGATAACATTGCAGACCCGTTAACAAAAGGCTTAAGCAAAAAGTTAGTTAACAAGTCGTCAAAAGGAATGGGACTAAAGCCCATGGAAAAAAGGGACATAAGGGAAACCTAACCTAGTTGATTAGAGATCCCAAGATCTAGGTTCAATAGGACAACTTAATCATGAAACCATGGGTGGTCACTGTGGGGGAGTACCCCAAACCAAACTAAAGGGCGTTGCGTGTGCGCGCGTCCTAGTCCATTCCAATCAGTGACACATGTTGTAAGGATAAGCATAATAAAGGTTAATGAATTGTGGAAATCAACAAACCTATTGCTTTTAATGATTCGAGCAAGAATCACCTACGTGAGAGAGAACTAGGGTCGATTCGAATGGATTTTGGGGCAAAAATCCTAGAGCTCTCACAGAACCAGGCTAATGTTCCAGGACCATAATAGGACACGACAGTGAGGGGTTGGCCAGACCAGGGAGAGTGTTGTGTGAAGTGTATTGTCGTCTACATAAATGGGGGTATGTTCAAAGACATCGTGTCTACACACCGCTAGAAGACTAAGTATGCTTCACAAAGGAAGGTTCAAAGGGTAACACCTACCTATCCTGCAATGCTCAACCGTTGAATTGAATCTAAGAAACTTGCATGTATGGATTGATCTCAATGTGAAAATGAATGAGTTTTGTTTTCACATGTGGGGGATTGTTGGAAAATATGTGGAAATGAATGAGTTTTGTTTCACATGTGGGGGATTGTTGGAAAATTTTTCGTGAAAAAAAAAAACTTATGAATTATTTTATTCAAGGTTGTTACTCAATTAGTCAAAGCCATTAAAATGTCCTTTAATTTGGTAAAAAAATTAAAGTTTTGGTTAATGGTTCCTTTAATTTGGTCAAACAATTAAAGTTTTGGTTAATGGTGATTGAATTTCAACTCATGTGGTTATGGTGAATGAGTTGGTTTTTCAACTATAAATACCAAGGTATTCCTTGGTTGAAAGACACACCAAATAACACATTCTCTCTTGTGTTTTCTCCAACTTTCTCCCTAAAGAATTCCAACATTCTTGATCATCTTCATCATTTTCTCTAAGGTATTATTGGGGTGCTAGAGCCCTCCCCGGCAGTACATATTGCTTAGGCCGTTGTACCTTGGGAAACAAAACGGGGAGAGACCCGAAATTTGTTTTAAGGGCCCCGTGTAAAACACGATCCTCGGCTATAAAGACTACGACATCATTCTTCTTCTACACCTTTCTTGCATTATTTTATTTCAATTGTATTGTAATTTTGATTTTTTCTGGTGTAATTTGTATTGTAATTTACTTGCTTTCCGAGATATGTTTGATTCTTTGTATTGTAATCATTTTATTAAAAGTACTTTATTTTTATACGCGAACGGTTTCCTAGACTTTCAACTTTGTTGACTAAACTTTTACCGTTAATTGTATTGATACCAACCAAGTCTCCGTATCATCCCTGTCGCAACACGTGGCTAAAAATAGTTGTTACCCTTAATAACACAAATTTAAAAACCTAGGATGGAGTTAATGTATGTACCAGCACTTATGATTAATTTTTGTAGAAAAATAATCTGATCATCAATGTAGATAATTATCCGTTTGTTTGTAGTTTTCTTTCGTTTGATAAAGTGACTAATTAGTTCCAGGTTAAGAAAATGATCAAAGAGACAAGCAATGGAGGACCTAAGCTGGGTTGGTGGGAAAACTTTTTTTAATGAGATTTTTTATATACTAACCACTACTAATTACATACTTCCTCAAACCAAAATAAAGAATTATATATTTTCCTTTTCCATATCAAATTACCAATTTACTCAATTAAAATCAACAAAGTTATATTCATAATTAAAAACCCACATCATCATCATCATCATCATCATCATCATCATCTTCTTCTCTGACCTTCCTTCAAGCTCGATTCTTCGACGAGTTTTCGGTCCCTTCACCATCGCCGGAAATAACCACCACCCCGTTGTTCCTCTTTCTCCAGCGATAGAATAATTTTATCAATTGAACGCATGTCATTTTCTAACGCAATCGACTCCATTAGTGTTTCACATAACAAACTAGAAGAAATGATTTCTAGATTCAAACATCTGTTTGGGTGGAGCTTCGCCTCAGATCTGAGAAATGCGACTGTGGTGGTGGTCGCCGGAGATAGTACCGAGCAAACAGGTGGTGATGGAGGGCTGTGTGTGATGGCTCGCTGTCGCCAAGGAAGAAGATTGAATGAAGAAATGTCTGTTCAAATTTTTGTGTTTATCTTGAAAGTTCTAAATATATGAAACTGCTGTTATCATATTTCCAACAAAATTTTAGATGTCATTTCTATAATTTTAATAATAAGAGTAAAATAATCCACTAATAAGTTAAATTAGTAAAATGGGCATACATATAATACTAGTCTATATATCCGTGTGACACACGGGTTAAAATTTTACTTTTGAAACATATTATCTACAAAAAATTTTAAAAATCAAATAAATATATAATCTAGTAACTTAATATGATATAAAAGATGAAAAAGTATTTAAAAATTTATTACAAAAAAGATGAAAAAGTATTTAAAAATTTATTACAAATTTCTAAATACTTCTTTATGTACAACATTTGATATTGCATTTAGAAAATTACAACTTTACGACCGTCTCATCTTATATTACACAGGCTAAGTCAATACTTGAAATTAAAGTTTATAATATAAAGAAAATAAAAAAAAATTACAATTAAAGGTAAATAATAAGTACATGAAGAAATTTTAAATTTACAAAATTTAAAAAAATCTCCTTGACCAGTATAATTTACCTATTTTTTAATTATATAATACTGAAATTATAATCTTACAATGTAGAACTTTGTTTTGACCCTTGCAAAAAATATTGAAAATGTGATTGTCATAAATACTATTTTCTAATTATATAACACAACACACCAATTAGCAGATATTGGAAAATTTCCAGGCAATGATTTTAAAATACTTCAAGGATGCAACTTAACAATAACTATTATAAAAGAATGTAAATACTTATCAAGCAAAAATATAAAATAAACCAAATTTCTCCAATACATTAAAGATGAAATAACTAAAACAATGTGTCTTTCATCTCCTTTGGTAGTTCTCGTTCTTGATTTTCTGTCAACCCATAAACATCCTCATGTCACATTAGAAGCCATAAGCTTTAAACATTTTCATATTCAACCTCCACCACAATTAGTTGTTTCCATACATTACCTACTCCGCTTGACCCATACATTGTCAACCTCAAGTTTATGCAACAGAATTAGAAACATGCATTCAAAGCTATATATATAGAATTTCATCGAAGTGTAATGACTGAGATATCACCTACTCAAATAATATAAATAATAAAACGGCTTCACATATTCATACTTCAATTATCATATTATTAAGAAAATATTATAATTGAATATATATGTTCTTTTTATCAGATCATTTTAAAAAAATAACAATATATATATATATATAATAAAGAAAGCATGGAAATAAATAATAACAATATAATATCATCTAAATGTAAACTTTTAACACTGATCTTTTTTAAAGAACCTGTCAATATTAAGTTTTATAAACTAATAAAATAAACTATATCACACTAAAAAACATGCATAACAAAAAAAAACTATAATACCAAACGCGCCAAAATTTTTCAGATTTCCACTCATTTGAACTTTCCAAATGGTCAAGTTTGACCATTATAAAGTCAAACCAAGTTGACAAATTTCACTTATTTTAATCACTTAAGACTAATAGAACAAAGTTTTTCGCAAGTTTTCAAACAATTCAAATTAATCGAGGTTTATAGAATGTTTACGTAAAATAATTTCAAAATAAAAAAAATGGGTTCATGAATTGACCCGTTTAACCTATATGCAATTATCAGTTAATAATAAAAAAGTTGGGCACGATGCATACAAGTGCATAAATTCTATTCACTACACAGCTCCAATATAACTGAATGAACATTATTTGAAAATCCTACGGCCGATATATCTCAAATTCAGACTAACATGTGGTTTTACCTGATGCAATTGTAACGGGCCTTCATCGATTCTAAAATCTTATGTAGAGAGAAACGACGGAAGATTGTAGGGTAATTATAAATGAAGAACCAAAGCCACAACACCTAAAACAAAAGAACAAAAAAAGATGACCTAAAGAAATGATCTTTAAAATGAAGATTATTGAAATGGCGGAACACCTAATTTTTTTCCAACTCAGCCGACAAAATATGACACTTTTGGGTATTTTATAGGATCCGCCATTTGAAATGACAAATCACCAAGAAACCATTTCACTACTTCATTTTTTTCCCATTTTCAAAATGTTTTTTTAAACCAATGCATACCAGTCAAATTCCTTAAAGAACCCGACTTGGTTTTGGTGCGGGTATTTTGCCTGAACTGTGGATATGTTTGGGCCTGGTGTTTTTCCCATCCAAATTCATTTATTGAAATACAATAAGCTACCACTGCTCGTTTGATTGGAATTCCACTGATTTTTTTATGAACAAAATTAAATGTTCCATCATTAAACATTTTATGAGGTTACTGCATTTTAAGATTCAAACTCATCATCATCATATTTAACACATAAATTAAAATTTGCCCTGAAATTAAGTCTTTTTGTTTAAAAAGTAATGAATAAACACACATATATACTAACACACGCATACCTTGCAAAGTTGTTCCTGGGAGTAGAGAACATAACACCAAATAGCTTTGATCCAGTAGCACCCTACAACACTGCAAAAACCATGAAATTAGATAAAAATAGAACATAACAAACACGTACAAAGGGGAAAACACACCTGTACAAATTTTGAAGTACAGATTAGATGATGGTCTACGTTGACCACCGACATCGGCGGATTTAAAGGGGGGTCAGGAGGGTCACTTGACCCTCCGGCCGACCAAATACAAGGTATACCCGATTACTCCGAAAAAATGTTTTTTACAGCTTGACCCTCTTGACTGTATCTGAAAAGGCGTTTAAAGTTAAAAGAGATGGCAGAGCTTCCAAGTTTTTCCGGTGGTGACGACGGTGCCACAATGATTCAGCGAAACAAGACTTCTGAGGTTGTTTTCTTAGTTAAAAGCCCAAATAACTTAACCTAATAATTTTATTGTTTTCTTTTTTACTCTAAAGGCATGACTCGCCTCTCTTGTCTCTTATACAAAATATTTGTACGCCTCCAGCATTCCTGTGCGTTTCTGCAACCTACCTTTTTAAAGGTTTTCTTTTGTTATTTTATTGATGAATATTCATTTATTTGTTTACTAAATTCAATAATAAGTTTATTTTTATTTTTAATAGTACAGTGATAGATTATTTCTTTAGTTAATATATATTATTGTTTAAAAATCCCTAACAAAATGTCTGCTTTATCAAATACGTCAAATACTAATGAAAATAACATTAACAAAAGTAGAGAAGTTGAATCACAAAAATAAAATAAAATAAAATAAAATAAAATATTGTTGTTTACCTAGTCATTGATTTTTCACAAAACATTTGGGAAAAATGCTTTTGCGAAGTGTTCAAAATGAAAGAATTTTACAATGTTTTCAAGATGCTAGACTCGAAGGCTACAGTTATCGACAGTTGGTAAAACAAATTGAGTTACACTAATGAATTACGAATATAAAAGATTTTCATTTCTATTGCGACCCCCCAGTTAAAAAGTTCTAGTTCCGCCACTTATCACCGAAACCCTTGAAATCGACATAGGCTACCAACTGCATGTATGAGGGCAAAATGAAAAGGGAACGAAATCGAGAAGATTAAAAACCATACCTCACCGATTTCGCCGTAAGAATGAAGCCCAGTCACCTCCACACATGGCTTGTTGGACGATGGTATGAAATCTGAAAGATTGATTTCAGGTTTATCAGATTTAGAAGATTGATTCGGTGTTCACTCATCAAGACATGGAAGCTAGCGTTTGAAATTTGAAGACTATCAAACCCTAGATAGAAAACTTCCCGGGGAAGCTTGGTAAAGTGGGTAAAAGATATGCCTAATTTGCCTGAAGAGTATTGCCTGTTAGTTTGACACATCAGCTGAGAAGGATGTGGATTGTCTTAACAATTGACACATAAGCAAATTGGTTAATATGATGACAAGTGCTAAAACTATTCTCTTTTTTTATTATATAGAGAGATATATGTATTAGGAAGAGAAAATATGTAATTAAAGCTCTTAAGAAAGGGAAATATGTAAATACCTCTTTTTTATTATGGTGCTAAGTTTAACAACCCCCCCTGTTATTACAAGGTCGTTTACATTATTCGTTTAAAATATTTATATATTTTTTTGGATTTTAATTTTATTTATTGTAATAAGTTAATAATATACTTAGGATTTGATAAAGAAAGGGTTTCATAAAGAAGAAAGGGTTATTTATTTGATAATATAACCCGATTTAAAAGTTATATGGGTTTAGTGAGACCCATTACCCGCTTATTTTTTTTACTATAAAATTGTTTCTAAATTATAAATAATATATTTTTTTAAAAAAAATCGGATATTAATATTTAGTATATCACAATTTTATAAGATTTTCATATCAAAGATTTGGTGAGACTAATTTTTAATTTAATGAGAAGTTATAACCTGTTTAAGGGCTATCTGGGTTTGATGAGACCCATACCCGTGAATTCGGGTTAAATGCATGAGAACTCTCTACTTACAAATAAAACAATCTTTCGTTTATATATATTTAAAATTAAGATTAAGATAGTAATATATGTAATAAAATCTGAATGACCCAAAAGGATTGTGACACGAACATCTATAATATTCTTACACTGATCCTTAAGAGAAACTTATTTAATATTTTAACGATTATATAAGTCTATCTATTTTAATAAAATAAAATAATTGTAACACATGTTGATTTTTGGTTAAATCTTATAACTCTTTTTCCTCCAAAACTAATTTCTTAATTGACCCTAATATATGTCATATTTGCTTTTCTTTTACACTCTATTTATATTGTGTGTATAGATTTTTATAAAATAAATATTAACATATTATTTTACTATATATTCCAAAATACTTGGTGAAATCTAAAAATTAACAATAAACCATGTATGTTAAAGATTGAAAAGAATATATTTTCAAATGTTATCATTAACATATTGTACTAAGTATATCGTTGATGATTATAAAGAAAAATAAAACTCGATTATGCTTTCATTTCACAAAGAAATTTTTTTAATTATTAAATTATAAATCTATGCTTAAAAGTTTATCCATTTTTTTAAATTAATCATTTATCTATTATTATTATTATTATTGTAAATTGTCATATAAATTTATAAATTATAAATATATGCTTTAAATCTATCAATTTATTTTTCGGTTAATTTAGTAACTATATATTTTTTCGGTTAATTTAATAAATATATACCAATCATCTACCTATATTATTTAACCAATACGCTTTATGAACAAATGACTTCTTCTTATTGGTTAGTCTCTATTATTTCCATATATACTAAAGCTTTCTAAGAATTTCTTGATACTAAAATAATTCAATACTAAATTATTATATTTTTTCAATAAACCTTTTTGTTTCCTTTATAATCAATTAAGCCCTTAATGCATATATTAATGGGGGCCCACTTTTTTTTTCAAAAACATAATTCTATTTCCCCCACGTCGCTATAATAAGAAACTGGATTTTAGAATTCTCTATCAAATAATGTTTAGAATGGATAATCAATTTAGGTTTCACAAATCGTCACCAACAAATAACCCTATATCGATTTAGGATTTAAAATAGCCAACTTCTCAAACCTAGATTCAACTTTCATTCCAATTTCTTCCCACTGTCAACACGAATTGTTGCTCTATACTATTACAAAATCGAATCCATTTCAGGTATGAACTCTTATCAATGAATATTAAGCATTCCTATAATTTCTTAGTAATATAATAATTCAAAAATAAATAAATATTAAATTACCAACACAAAATGTTTTAAATATTTTAATTATGATCATTGAGGATGCCTTGATTTAAGGAAATAGTTTAATATGAATACTAGGTTATTGACCCGTGTACGACACGGGCGCAAACATAGAAATCGTCAAGTACATTGTTGGTACATGTTTGTCAGTAGTTCATAGTCTTGTAATTGTAATCGAGTCTGTATTGTAATTGTGTATTTGATTATGTTTTAGATTGTGTAACTAGCAAAGTTGTCAACAAGTTTGCTCAGGCGAACTTGTTGAACAAGCGAAGTTGTCAACAAGTTCGCTCAGGCGAACTTGTTGAATATGCGAAGTTACAGACAACTTCGCCTGTGGCGAAGTTGTCGTGTATATATTCACTGTTTCAGCCGAAACGTTAGAAGGTTAAGCAGTTTAGGGTTTTAGTCAAGTGTTCGAGTTTAAGCAGACGTGTTTGCTAGTTCCAGTGTCTGTAATAGTGACTACGAGTCACGTGTTTGGTTAATAATATTACGTGTTTGATTCATTGCTTGTGTTATTCTTTATCTACACTCGTAATCTACCTACGCAGGGATTCCGCACCTGCGTTGTTAGAGAACATCCCGTGTTCGATCCGTCCGGGAACCTTCAATTGGTATCAGAGCCAGTCGGCTCGATTGTGAGGTTCGGGATTTCACGCGGGTGTAGTTTCGTCTCGTTTGACCTATTCGCGAGACGTATTTTTGTTGGGATTGTGTTCTACTAGTGCTTGACAGTCATTTTCAAGCCTTAGCATTGATCGGGAGCTTCTGGTTTGAAGAAAACAGATCTGGAAAAACTTCCAGGTTCATCGGGCGAACTTGTTGAATTCAGGCGAAGTTGCCGTCACTGGAATTAGGGTTTTTGGCGAAGATATAAGGTTTGGCGAAGTTAACCACAACTTCGCTCAACTCATAAGTTCGCCTTAGCGAAGTTATCCGCAACTTCGCTTCACACTTAAGTTCGCAGATTTCATAAGTTCGCCTTAGCGAAGTTATCCACAACTTCGCTTACTACCCAAGTTCGCTCAACTCATAAGTTCGCCAGAGCTAAGCGAAGTTAACTTTAACTTCGCCAATTCAAGCGAATTAAAGACCTCAGCGAAGTTCTCTGTTCAGCGAAGTTGACCTTCAAGCGAAGTTATCCTTAACTTCGCTTACTGAGCTGTTTTAATATTTTCTTGTTTTTTTTTCAGGTTTTTCAGGTTTTACAAGGATGTCGTCTATCAACATCTCCGATTTGGTCAAGATGGAAGTTGAGGCAGGGTCAGCCACTAAGGCCCCGAGGTTGATGAAGGGAACAGACTTCGTGGCATGGAAGGATAGATTCATCCAGTACATTAAATATCAGGATGCCAAAATGTGGGTGTGCATTCAAGATGGATACGTTCCTCCAACCATGCAATACGAAGGACGTGACGTGGTGAAGAAGTACAGTAAAATGGAGGACGAAGAAAAGAAAATGTATGAGGCCGAGAGCAAGGCCCATGCAGCGATAACAATGGCACTTCCTCAAGAAGTTCTCCATACGTTTCGAAAGTACACTTCTGCAAGAGAGCTTTGGGATGCTCTGGAAAACAGATTCGAGGGGAACGTAGGTATCCGTGCCTCAAAGATTAAACTCTTGAAGACCCAGTTCTCCGTCTTCAAATATTTGAAGAATGAATCTTTGGATGATATTATCACCAGATACTATCATCTAATGACAGAGCTTAGCAATTATTCGATTGCCTACCGAGAAGAAGAGATCGTCGAAAAGCTTCTCGATGCTCTCCCACCGAAGTGGGAAATGTACACCGTCCTTATGAGGGAAGACAGAGACTTTCCTAACTGTGATTTGGAAACTGCAGTAAACAAGCTCAGAACTTATGAGCTCAATATGGTTCGAAAAGAAACACCAACAGACCAGATACAAGACCCTGGTATGTATGGTGCAAAGATTAACTCAGGCTCAAGCTCGAGACCTGAATCTGCAGCTTTTTACTCAAAAGGGGAGTCAGGTCCCGACTCTCCTCATGATGGAAACGTTTCTGTAAACACGAATGGTGATGTATGTTTCGTTGCTGGAGGATCTAGTACTTCAAAGCCTCAAGCATCCACAAGTAGTTTTTCTGTAAATGCATCAAGCAATAATTATACCAAGATGCCTATGAGTGTAAAATCTGCTGAAGAGCAGTTTGCAGTCTATGCTTCATTTATTGCTTCCTACGAAAACTACATCCAGGGGAAGATTGTGGACCCTGCTGTTCTGGATGAGGATTATGACCAGATCGATGCTGATGATCTGGAGGAGATGGACTTGCAATGGCAAATGGCCATGATAGTGAGGCGAGTCAAGCGTTTCATGAATAAAACAGGGAGAAAGTTCGTTGGTGGTCGGCCCGGGTTCGACAAGTCCAAGGTAAGGTGCTACAATTGTCAACAGTACGGGCACTTTGCCAAGGAATGCAGAAATGAGAGGGTTGAACGTGGACAAGGTCGACCTACACAACACTCAGGAGTTAACAGAGAGATAAATGCCATGTTGACCAGAGAGGCAGGAGAGTACAACTGGAATCAACGCCCAAGTGGTTCTGGTGAACAGGCTAACATGGCTGAGACTGAAGCTGAAGAATGTGAGAAGGTTGAAGAAACAGAGAAAGCGAATGAAGAAGAAACCGCTTTCATGGCAAATGACAAGGATAATCGCTCCGAGGTAAGTCTTAAGACTGTTTGTACTAGTTGTGAGAATTTGTCTGAGCAACTCACAACGATAACTGATCAGTATGTCAAATTGGATGCTGAATTTAAAACGATTAAAGAAGATCACCATTTTACTAAAGCCAGAGAAAACAGTTATAAAATTAAAATTAAGGCTTGTGAAAAAGACATTCAAAGTTTAAAAACCAAACTTGCTGAGAAAGTAGAAATTATTGATCTTAGTTATGAAGTTTTGGAAGAAAAAACTAAAGTGATTGCTGATCGGGATAAACAGATTGCTGACCACCAGGTAAAGGTGGTGGAACTGAACCGCAAACTTGAGCAGTTCAGGAATTCCTCGGCCATCCTTGATCACCTCGTGAGTGATCCAGGTACCTCTGCAAAGAGGGGAGGAATCGGATATCACGAAGTTCCACCACCCTTTAACCACAATTATACTTATAATCCAAGTGTTCAGAAATCTGTCGATTTCGAAGTTCCTCAGACAACTCCAATCAAGATTACAAAACCAAGTGTTAGCTGTGGAGAAACAAGCTCGAATGTTTCTAGTGTGAATATTTCTGTATCAAGTCCAGTCTCATCAGATTCGGATATGTTGTCCGAATCTGGTCAGACAAAAGAGAAGGTAGGTTTACCCACCGATGGAGATAAAAATGAAGTAGCTAAAAAGAATACTCCACTCAATCCGTACGTCCCACCTTATGTGAGACAAACGGATAGTAAAACTGCCTCTACATCCAAATCAACATTTGACAAGAAAGTGGAGAGACGATGTTGCTTTAGATGTAACAAATTAGGGCATTTAGTTGCAGACTGCCCTCTGAAGCCGAGATTCAGAGGTGTGAGGCCTAACAAAACTGAGAATAAGCGTAATTTTGTAAATGCTAAAATTGGAAACTTTTCAAATGTCAAAAATGTACCTAATTCTCATCGGTTTGGAAGGCATTACACTCAATCTGCAGGGAGATTCCCTAACAGGACGTACAGAAATTATCCTGATGCTAACTTGAGAAAGCCAGGATACGGGATGTATCGATCCAAGACCAATTGGTCTTGGGTCCCAAGATTCTAACTCTTTGTTTTATGGTGCAGGAACAGTTGAACAGGGCTGCAAACAATCTTTGGATTGTAGATAGCGGCTGTTCCAGGCACATGACAGGCAACAAACACTTGTTGCAAGACTTAAAACCTGTTCAGGGAGCTAGAGTTAGTTTTGCTGGTGAAAGCGGTGGAAGGATTACCGGAAGAGGAACTGTGTCGAATGGGAGAATGACACTTGAAAATGTAAACTTTGTGGAGGAATTAAAGCACAATCTGCTGAGTGTGTCGCAGATCTGTGATAAAGAATACACTGTCCATTTCACTAAGAATGAAGCGATTGTATTGAAGCCTGGTTTTCATATACCAGAAGAATGGATAGTAATGAAAGCTCCACGTGAAACGAATACATACGTGATGGATATGAGGTCTACTGAAATGGCCACCAGAGAATCCTGTTTAATGACAAAGGCAAGCGAATCAGAATCAGAATTATGGCACAGGAGAATGGGACATATTCATCTTCGTAAGATGAACTTCATTGTCAAAAATGGGCTTGTGATGGGAGTTCCCTTAAAGAGTTTTAACTTTGAAGATAAATGCATAGCGTGCAAGAAGGGAAAACAACACAAGAAAAGCCATCTCACCAAGACGATCAACTCAATTGCTGGTACTCTAGAACTACTTCATATGGATCTCTTCGGTCCGGTGAATGTACAAAGTCTAGGCGGTACTTCTTACTGCTTGGTGATAACTGATGATTACTCGCGATACTCGTGGGTATATTTTCTGAAAACGAAAGACGAGACGACTCAGATGGTAAAGAATCTCATTACAAAAGTCGAGAATGTCATGAGTAAATCAGTTAAATTCATCAGAAGCGACAATGGGACAGAGTTCAAGAACTTTGAGATGGAAATCTTTTGTCTACAGAAGGGTATTGAGCATCAATACAGCGCTCCGTATACGCCACAACAGAACGGAGTAGCTGAAAGGAAGAACCGAACGTTGATTGAAGGAGCCAGAACTATGCTGGCAGACTCAAAGCTTCCTGTGATGTTCTGGGCTGAAGCAGTGGCTACAGCCTGCTATGTTCTGAATCGGGTGTTAACAGTTAAGAGACTTGGAAAAACTTGTTACGAGCTTATGCACGGTAGGAAGCCCAACTTGTGCGGTCTTGAACCATTTGGTTCTCCTTGTTCGATTTTGAAGACTAACTCGAAATTTGGTGAAGTAGCCGATGAGGGAATCCTAGTCGGTTATGTTGTTGGGACTCCCAACAGACGGGTCTTCAATACGACAACTTGCAAGGTGGAGGTGGTTTGTAACACCGACATTACTAGTTATCAACCGCCAAAACCAAGCAATGGACCTGCTGAGCTTTTTGACTATGTTAAACTGTTTAAGTCGTTTAACGTACCTAATTTGGAAATTGCTGAAGAAGACGAAAGAGTTGTGACGAAGATGATATTTGATGAGGAAGAGGAGCTAGTGCAACATCAGATGACAGAAAAATCTCAGCCTTCCACATCAAACTCTATTGATACCCCTGCGGCCTCAACTGAAGATGAATTTATTAATCCTTTTCACTCTCAGCCAGAAACAACCATAGATGAGATCTCTTCAAACTTGGAAGACAATTTACATGTCGGTGCTGTTCCGACCACGAGAATTCACAAAGATCACCCTTTGGAGAATGTTATAGGTGACGTGTCCTCGGGTGTACAAACCAGAAGTAGCCTGAATGAGCACACCTGTGTTTATTCAAGCATTAAAGATACAGGTATTATGAATGAATGTTTGTACTCTTGCTTCATAAGCCAAATTGAACCGAAGAATTATCAAATGGCTTTGAAGGACAGCTCGTGGGTCGAAGCTATGCAAGAAGAGTTGGCTCAGTTCGAGAAAATGGAAGTTTGGTCTTTGGTTGAAAAACCAAAGAATGTGCATGCTATAGGCACGAAATGGGTGTTCAAGTGCAAGAGAGATGATAAGGGAATTATTGTGAGAAATAAGGCGAGGCTGGTTGTTAAAGGTTTTAATCAGCAAGAGGGTATTGACTACAATGAGGTTTTCGCTCCTGTTGCCCGGTTAGAAGCGATTCGATTGTTTTTGGCGTTTGTTGCTTTCAAAAAGATGAAGGTGTTTCAGTTGGATGTAAAGAGTGCGTTTCTTAACGGGAAAGTTGACGAGGTTGTGTATGTTGAGCAACCACCGGGTTTTCCTGACCCAGACTTTCCTGATCATGTATACAGGTTGAGCAAGGCGTTATATGGTTTACATCAGGCACCTCGTGCCTGGTATTCAACGTTATCGGACTACTTGCTGGAAAATGGTTTTGAAAGGGGTTTGATCGACAGTACGCTATTTGTGAAGAGAGAAGGATGTGACTTCTTACTGGTTCAAGTCTACGTGGATGACATCATTTTTGCTGCATCAAGAGTATCCATGTGTCAAGATTTTGAGGCTGTCATGAAGAAACGATTCGAGATGAGTGCTATGGGTGAACTAACTTTCTTTCTTGGATTGCAGGTTGATCAGAAGAAAGATGGGATGTTCATTCATCAAACAAAGTATGTTCATGATGTGCTGAAAAGATTCAAGATGGAGGACAGTTCTCCATATGACACTCCAATCTGCGTCAATCACAAATTGGGAGCTGAATCAGATGGTGACGCAGATGTGGACCCTACTCTGTATCGGGCGATAATAGGTTCTTTAATGTATTTAACTGCTTCTAGGCCTGATATAATGTTTTCTGTTTGTCTTTGTGCTCGCTTTCAGGCAAACCCAAAGGAATCTCACATGAAAGGTGTGAAGAGGATTTTGCGGTATCTCAAGGGCAAGCCGAAACTAGGATTGTGGTACCCAAAGGGAGGAGACGTTGAACTGGTGGCATATACAGATTCTGATTATGGAGGTTGTAATCAGAGTCGGAAGTCAACAACAGGAGGCTGTCAGTTTCTTGGAGGAAGATTAGTTTCCTGGCAGTGCAAGAAACAGACATCAGTTGCAATTTCAACTTGCGAAGCTGAATACATGGCAGCATCCAACTGCTGCTCTCAGGTTTTATGGATTCAGCAACAATTGCGCGACTATGGTCTGAATTTCTTACTCACTCCTATTTTAATTGATAACACTGCCGCCATCTCAGTAATTAACAATCCCGTGAAGCACAGTAAAACTAAGCATATTGACATTCGTCATCACTTCATACGGGATTGTGCTGAGAAGAAACTGATCAAGATCGAAAAAGTTGATACACTTGAAAATTTTGCTGACTTGTTTACAAAAGCGTTTGATAAATTCAGATTTCAAAACCTAATTGAGCTAAATGGGATGATCAATCCCGAGTAACCATGTCTTTGTTTTTAATTTAAAAAAAAAAAAAAAAAAAAAAAAAAAAAAAAAAAAATGTGTCTTTATTGCTTAAAATTAGTCGGTTACCTCAGTTTGATGGACATCTCCTCGGATATGTTTTGGTCCTTGCTTTCGACTTAGGAAATGAGGATAGCCATTAACCGGAAGACTGAAAGTAACTGGGGCAGTGTTGACATGTTTTTCTTTCAGTTGCTGAAAATTAGTCGGTCATTCTTAGTAAGAAGGACACATACTTGTATGTGGTCGGTCCAGCTGATCCAATGGATCTTCAGGATAGCCGTTTACCTGATGACTTTGACATGATTGGGGCAATTGAATTCAAAATTTTTTTTAGGGAAATGAAATTACTTTTTAAGTCTATTACTTCGTAAGAAGTTCTTTGCTGTGTTTAAAAGAAAATTGATCCAACCTTGGAAAATGATATATATACTGACTATGTGTGCCTAACTAGTGAAGTTATTAAGCTTAAAAGGCTTTAGAACAGTCATTGTATGTCATGGTAATTTTAATGGTGCGTAAAAGTAGATGTGATACTAACTTAAATTTACTCGAATTTACGTGGAAACTCCTTAAGAGTTTTGTATGTCTTCATACATATCTTTTCGAAGGATAGGCAGAAAAGCGACTACCCAGTCATACACGAGCCCGTGAGTGTTCTGATTCCCGTGAAGAAAGCATTTCAAGATACTGCAGTGATCCAGATTCGGGACTTGCAGTGATTTAGTACTCCGATGAAAATTCTTATGTTTGATTAAAAAAAAAAAAAAAAAAAAAAAAAAAAAAAATACATGTATAATTTTTGTACTTATGAGAAATAGTGACAATAAACACGAGAACCGAAACGTCTCAAGATTTCTCAAGTTTGGAGTAAGAAGAAAACGGGAAGCAGACAACGAGTATCTACAAGTTAATCAGACACTATGGGTCGAAGTCAATTCGGGGTGACTTGGGTATAGCCAAATACGCTTTGAGAATAGATAGAAGGCATCATTACCTCTGAGTTGTTGCCAACTTAAATTTTTGAGCTTAACTGAACCTTAATCCGTATCACAGAAACAATGAAAACCATTTAAGTTATTACATGCTTACAACCTGTTTCTCTATGTCATAATACAGCCAAACACGGATCCAAGTGACAGTCACATAGTTAGTATGATTCCTATTCGGATCTTTTCTAAAACGTAGTGGTCCCTGACTAGACTGAAATTTGATCCCTTATTTCGTTAAAATTTTATAAGTATTTTCTGTTTTTGTAGTTATATTTTTATTGTTGGTTACTGGGTCTTGATCATTTTTGTTTAACTCTTTTTGGTAACTTATAAGGATATATTCAAGATTTTTCAAACTGAAAGGGCTGTTTTTGTAAATAACGGGCGAAGTTGTTGAATCGGCGAAGTTGTACTTAACTTCGCTTAGGCGAAGTTAAGAATAACTTCGCCTGAACCAACTCAGCCCTATATAAGGGATTTTGGAACTGAACAGTTTCATCTTTTTCTATCTTTCCGGCGAACTTATCCCTTAAATTTTTCCGGCGATCTTATTTTTCAATTTCGATTTCGATCTTGTGTTCCTTTGTTTCTACTTTACTTGTGGTATGTGTTGTCAAAACATCCTTTCATTCTCGTTATAATTTTAACCGGTTCGAGACCTCGGGTCGTCGAACACTCGAAGAACCCTCGAAACCAAGGTTTTCGACCTCACGTTACGTGTTCATGGACGACCTTTTCGTCCATACACCATTGAAATATGTTGTTCTTCATGTTTATATCGTCAAATCGGTCCGAAAACATCGGCTTTCGACCTCTGAATCCGAACAGTCGCCGATTCTGTTTCAGGCGAAGTTATGGTTTTGGCGAAGTTAATCTCAACTTCGCCAGACGCTTAAGTTCGCCTAGGGCGAAGTTATCCACAACTTCGCCTGGGCGAAGTTAACCACAACTTCGCCGTGGCGAAGTTATCATCAACTTCGCCTTGGCAAAGTTATCCACAACTTCGCCCTGGCGAACTTAACTGTAACTTCGCCGTGGCGAAGTTATCCTTATCTTCGCCTATATCCTTTTCTTTTAACTGTTTTTTAGACGAATATACTGATGATGCGAAGTTGTCCCCAACTTCGCCTCAACTTTAATTTCGCCTGTGTATCTTACATCACAACTTCGCACTTGCTACACTGCGAACTTGTGAGTTACGTAAAACGTCTCTAACTTGATTTGTTTTGTGCAGATATGGCTGCAGTTGGAGGAACTGGTGGTGATGATGGTGATGAGCAACGACAATTCTTTCCAGCTCATAACCAATACATTACTTTGGATCCAGACGCACGAGGCGTTGAAGACTATAGGGAGATTATCACATTTCTCCAACGATCACGAGTTTTTCACGCGATCACTAATACACTACCCATATCTCTGCCCAACATTCAAGACTTCTGGCAGACGGTGTATTATGATTGCAGACCTGAGCCTCCAGTGATGCGAGCAACCGTCAATGGTCAAAACATACAGTTTTCTTCGGAAGACATTCGGTTGGCTCTGCAGTTCGGCAATGAGACACGAGACGACCCAACGGAGTTCGTAGCTCCTTTCCGTGACGGAGCATACTTGAGAATGGGTTATTCGGGTCCGCTGGGGGACTCGCAGAGGAGGAAAGGCTTTCTGCTGGACCAATGGCGCTTTCTGATGCACGTGTTAATTGTGTGCATGTCCGGCAGGAAAGCAGGAACAGACGGGATGGGTGCGACGATGCAATCTGCCATGACGGCCCTGACTTACAATCGTCGTTACTCTTTTAGTCAGATGATTTTCTATGAGATTGATCGTCAGAGACGGGCGACGGCGCGAGAACGATTTATCATGTATCCGCGATTTCTTCAAATGATTATTAATCATGTCGCTCCGTCTCTACCGCAACGGCGCCCTATTCGATATGTTGAGTGTGTAACAAAGCGTATTTTTGCTCAATGTAGGACGTCGAGCACTCGTAGCAACCCTGAACGCCGTCCAAGGCATACTCCACTTTTCGGGTATCTCATCAACCCGGAGTATGTTCCTGCAGGAGGGGACGAGTTCAGGGATCCGCAACCACATCAGGCGGCAGCACCTCATGCTGTATCAGCTGCGCCTGTTGTATCTTCTGCTGCTGTGCCAGCTACTATTGCACAGACTATGTCCACGGCTGAAAACGTTGATCTGGATGCTGCTTTCAGTGGACACGGTTTGTTTGATATGGATATCTCGGGTCCTCAAGTTATGGATGCTTCTACAGCAGCTACTTCGGTAGCTGAATCCGAGTTAGATGAAACGTTTGCTGAGGCCAGACGGCTAATGGTGACTCGTGAAAGGATTTCGGGTAAGAGGCCGAGAGTTGAGGAAGAGGAGGTAGATGAGGAAGAAGCGGTACAACTTGTGATGAGACGTTCGCGACGAGAACGACTAGGTATGGCTACTGGAGCGGGGGAGACTTCAAGGCATGTACGTTTTGCTCCGCCTGTCTTGTCAGGTATGTCACTTCTTCCTACTACTGCACAGGTTACGACTGTCGAAGCGTCAGCTACAGCAGTGGTGTCTCTACCACCACAACCGTTTGATCCACCGGTGGTAGTCGCACGCTTCGTTGATTCGACTATCACAACAACTGCAGGGTTACCAAGTGTACCACCTGCGGTCACTTCTGCTACTGATGTTCCGCCAACTCCACTGCCTACTTCAGATGCTGAACGGATTACATCACTAGAGCGTATTGTTGCCGAACAGTCTAAGACTATTGAACGCCTAGTGGAATCCAATCAACTACAAGCTGCCCTCCTGGTAGAACATGGACGAATAATAGATGCCTTCAAGGATTACTTGGCATCTCAGGGGGAGAAGACGTGTAGGGGCGATGAGTTGAGAACGAAAAGACGAGAAGATCATGACGATGATCCCAATGCACCTTCGGGTGCAGGTGGTGAGCTGCCAAGAACCTCTCAGGCTCTTGGGGCTTCCACAACTGAGGGGGAGTCTACAGATGTAGCTGGTGATGTTGTTGTTGGTATGGGTGATGATGCTGATGTTGAGGACGTTATCGATGCTTTAAAGGAGTTGGATGATGAGGAAGACGATGAGTTTATGGATGATGACGACGTGTTGCCCGTGGATGAGATTGAGAGGATTGGGGAAAAGATTAATGTGGAAAATGTGTTAGAAGAAGGTGAGATAATGGATGATGATGTTGAGCATGACATTCCCGAAGTGGAAAAGTCGGGTGTTGGTGATGAAACGGTGTTGGATGAGACGATGTGGGAAGAGCAGCCTAGATGGAAGGAAGAATATGCTCATTGGTTTGTCAAGACCAAGAAGCCTGCTGTTCCAACCATGTTCAGAAAGAGCTACAACATTAAAGGGTATGCAGAGGCGAAAAAGGGGATTATTTGTTGGATCTATGATGAACAGCTCAAGTTGTTTGTGGTGAAGCGTTATGATGGCGTTCAGTATTTCAAGAGAATGTTGAGATCGTTCAACACATTGCCTGAATGCGAAGTAAAAGATTTGGCCAGGTTGGGCCTGATAAACCGAAACAACGACAATATGGCTAGAATGATTGAGAAGATAATGTGGAAAGAAGGAGTAAAAGAAAAGAAGTTTGAGTTGCTAAAGCCACAAAAGGGAAAATTAGTGAAGGATACAGAGAGAGGTATGAGAGCAGATGGTAAACCGTGGATGGTGATGAAGTACAAACCAGTCCGATGTATCAAGGAGGTACCCATGAAAGCTATGCCTCGAGATGTGCTGAAAGATTTGAAATGGTGGTTTGTGGACTGTGAGACTGCAGAGGCAGTAATGGAGGACGAGGATGAACAAGAACTGCTTCGGGTTTACGACCCGATGCATCTTGTTAACCTGTCGCAAGCTGATCTGGAAGTACTCAACAACAAGAAGATCTTCTACATTCCTGCTTGGAAGGATCAAGCTAGGAGATATCAAAGTGTAGTGTCAGTATGTGTGAAAGAAGGGGCGCACGCTTAGAGATGCAGATTACAAGACTCGAGTTTTGAAGAATCAAGATATGAAGCTACTGCCAAGGGGGAGTCTGTTGGTACATGTTTGTCAGTAGTTCATAGTCTTGTAATTGTAATCGAGTCTGTATTGTAATTGTGTATTTGATTATGTTTTAGATTGTGTAACTAGCAAAGTTGTCAACAAGTTTGCTCAGGCGAACTTGTTGAACAAGCGAAGTTGTCAACAAGTTCGCTCAGGCGAACTTGTTGAATATGCGAAGTTACAGACAACTTCGCCTGTGGCGAAGTTGTCGTGTATATATTCACTGTTTCAGCCGAAACGTGAGAAGGTTAAGCAGTTTAGGGTTTTAGTCAAGTGTTCGAGTTTAAGCAGACGTGTTTGCTAGTTCCAGTGTCTGTAATAGTGACTACGAGTCACGTGTTTGGTTAATAATATTACGTGTTTGATTCATTGCTTGTGTTATTCTTTATCTACACTCGTAATCTACCTACGCAGGGATTCCGCACCTGCGTTGTTAGAGAACATCCCGTGTTCGATCCGTCCGGGAACCTTCATACATACATATACAACTTTAAACAATAAGATATTTTTGAATATGTTTTTGAGACCGCAACATGATTAAGATAAGAGAAGAGACCTCTTTTATAACATGCATCTTGAAACGTGACACAAATATCACCATCAACCGTACGGATATTTTCAAAGCATATAGTGTCTTTCACCTTGTTTAAAAGAAATTTTAAACAGTAGGCTTCATTGAAAGAATGAGGAATAACATGAACTCTTCCAATAATTATAGAAATCAAAGGTCCATCAAATATATATATATGTTGTATATTTGATGAAAATCGAAATTATATATTGATATTAATGGTTGAACGGAAGAATTATGTGTTATGAATTTTAATAAGTTACAAAAACTTAGAATAAGAATAATACTAATGATATAACATTTTTATTTTACCTTTTTAATATAATTGAGGAGTGGTATAAATTTATAATATGCAATATGGTTGAAAGTTCAAAATTTTCTCTAAATAACCAATTAACTTGTATTATTAAAATGCACATAATGAAATTATTAAAGGTTAAAAGAATCATATAGAAATGGTCATAAATATTCAATATTATTTATTTATTAAATTAGAAGGAAATTATGAGAATGATTGTTATATATGGAAATGAATATTCGAACCAATAGCAATAGAATAAACCATATTTCTTTAATATATATATATATATATAAAAGTTATCATTAATATTGAAATTATGTAAATAACTAACGAAAACGATATTCTAGGTTTCAATATCCTAAATGATTTTGGAAAGCGAAAATAGTGGAATGGGATTAAAGCATATTTTTTGGTTTAAAATTTTGAATGCTTTTAATTAAGTAATTTGTCTTATAAGACATATTAAATTAAGGCAAATTTGAAATAAATAATCTCAATTTTTGTGTATTTACCAATAATAATCTCAACTTTTAAAAATCATTATCAGAGGTCCCAACTTTCAACTATTTTTGTCTCAATGGACCTCTGTTAAAAAACAATTAACGACGTTATGCTTTTTTCAGGTTTCAAACTAATGTTTTAGGGCTTTTGATTGAAAGAATGATACAAGTCGACCGACGTAAAACTTATCTCGAAATGGTGATCCAAGCGACGAAAAAATGTTTCAATTCAGGTGTTTGAATTTCCAATTAATAAAAATCAAGTCATTTGAATCACCGTTTCGAGATAAGTTTTACATCAATCGAATCGTATCGCTCTTCCTATCAAAAGCTCTAAAACATCGGTTCGAAACTCGGAAAAAACTTAACATCGTTAAATGTTTTTGAACAGAGGTCATTGAGACAAAAATATTTAAAAGTTGGGACCGCGGATAGTGATTTTTAAAGTTGGGATTATTATCGGCCAATACACAGAAGTTGAGATTATTTGTTTCCAATTTGCCGTAAATTAACTATATTTAAATGTATAAAAAAAGTACAAATTAAGTAATAAATATATGTTTATGAAGCATTTTTGTCTGAGTTATGGAAGAAAATATTGATTTTCTTATTGCTAAAACATTTTATACTACACAAAAAAGTAATATAAATAAATGATTAATTTCATATGTACCCTTACAAAATGACATATAGTTCATATAGTAAATCGTTATACATATGGATTATAGTTATACTATTCAACTTCAATGATTTAATGCTAAACATCAAGATATATATAATAGTGTTCTTCATGTTTGCAATATTTATATAAAATGGTTGGAGAAAATTAAGAAAATGCACATTTTTCTTGAGTTCAAATGCATATGAGAAAATTATTAAATCCATATTTGTAACCAATCTTATATAAAAAATTATGCACTTTTGCTCGAATTCCATTTTAAAAACAATTTGTTGTTTACCATAGAAATCCAAATTCATCGACAAGGATGCACCTTTATTTTCTTTATTTGCAATTACCCGTAACTTTAAAATTTTATTCTAACATACTTGCAACTTCAATTTTTATGTTGTCTTATTTTTTTTATTTCACCATTAATGTTAATAAATGAATCGGTTAAAATTTACATTTAATAAAAATATTGAATTCATGTTTTGAAATGACTTAAAAGATAAGGACTATATATTAAAATTGATTAAAAAAATATGTGGAGGGCTATGAGATTGACATGTGGCAAAAGTGGTAGTCTTTTATTAGAGTAGATAGATCATTTGAAGAAGTTTGACCACTATTTATTTTGCCAACTATTTTACTTAGTAGTCAAATGTTTTAATGGACACATCAATTAGGATCATTCGGTTTCAATTTGTAACATCCTAAAATTTATAATGTTGAATAAAGAAAGTTATGTTAGTGATTTCGCGTTTTTAATTATTAATATCGGGTAGGAGCGGGTCATGGACTTGGATTAATTGAGATAGGATAAATGAGAATGGGATTTCAGGGATATAAATACCCCCAAAATCCCAAAATATCTCATTTCTCACCAAACTCCACACACTCCACACACTCCTCAAAACACCGCTTTCTAACCAATCAAGATTCGAAGCCGAGACCCGAGATTTCGTTGATAGATCTGAGTTGGTAAGGTAAGAACAAACCCAACAAAGTTAATATTACTGAAAATGGTTAGGATTGGATGGGTTAATCGGACCCGAAACCCAAACTGCCCAAATCGGACCCCTAAAACGTCGATTTTAGGCCGATTTGATGGTTGGGATTTGTAGGCGCCGATCATACGATTCCGTGGGTACCAAAATCGAGTTATTTGGCTAAGAAACGAAGGAGTTATGGGCAAACAGATCTGCAGCGCGATAACTTCGCCTGCAAGATTAAGTTCGCCTGATGAACTTCGCCTTCAAGCGTAACTTCGCCTTCAAGCGTAACTTCGCCTACGGCCAAGTTCGCCTAAGGTATAACTTCGCCTGGAGCCAAGTTCGCCTAAGGTATAACTTCGCCTGAAGCCAAGTTCGCCTAAGGTTTAACTTCGCCTGAAGCCAAGTTCGCCTAAGGTTTAACTTCGCCTGAAGCCAAGTTCGCCTAAGGTTTAACTTCGCCTGAAGCCAAGTTCGCCTAAGGTTTAACTTCGCCTGAAGTGAAGTTCGTTTATAAAATAAATTAAAAACCTAATGGAAAATGTGTTAAGGCAGTTATCGAAAATAAAATTTTTCCAAGCTGACCTGGCAGCTTAACCCCAGCCAGGGGCTCTGCCCCTTGGACCCCGCTAGGGGCTGCCGCCCCTAGAACCCCGCTGCCAGGGGCGCTGCCCCCGGACCCCCGTTCGTTGTGGGTCATATATAGATAGAAATACAAAACGAGTAGTAGTAGTTAATTGATATGTGTAAATATTATACAGTTAGCCGGGCCCAGTTAAAGAAAGGAATTACGATCAACGGCGAGCGTAACAGGATCCAGGTGAGTTTCTAGCCCCATTCCTTGTTATGTTTTCGGGGCTGTGTGCATACTTGATGTGTTGTTAATACATTTATCCTAAGTGATAAGTGTATGCCATATGTGATATATGTGATATGTATGAATGATTGCTTGATGGTTCATGAACGATCTTCGGATATTGCACGTACTGTCAGGTTGTAACGTTATAAAGCCATATGTGATATATGTGATATGTATGAATGATTGCTTGATGGTTCGTGAACGATCTTCGGATATTGCACGTACTGTCAGGTTGTAACGTTATAAATATGGCAAGTATGATATGAATGTTTATGTGTATGAACGTAATAAAGTTAATAAAAGAAGGAAATGACGGTTGTATGGTTGTATGGTTACGAAAAGGGTACCGAGCCCTAATAATACTCGAGGTATGATGCATGGTTGTATGGTAACGAAGAGGGAACTGAACCCTACTAATATTCGAAAGCAAGGGACCAGACCCTTATAATATCTGTGATGTTAGGGACCAGACCCTTATAATATCTGTGATGTTAGGGACCAGACCCTTATAATATCTGTGATGTTAGGGACCAGACCCTTATAATATCTGTGATGTTAGGGACCAGACCCTTATAATATCTGTGAGGTTATAGGGCGAAAGGCTCTTTAAAACGTATGATTATGAATGTAAAGAAAGTATGTAAGTAAGAAAGAAAGTATATAAGTAAGAGTGAAGGTATGAGTACTTATGTGTGTATGAAAGAAAGTTATGAGGTTAAGTACGTATGTATGTAATAAGGTATCGTATGGTATTGTATGATTAACTAGAACTCACTCAGCGTAGCTGAATTTTAATATGCACGCAGGTGAGTAGGATGAGACGGCTGGCTTGAGTGGAGGACACATGGCAGAAGACTAAAGCCTGGCATCTGAAGAGCTGATATGTTTTATAAGTTATGTTTTGATTTTGAAAGACAAGAGGAATGTTTTAAGACATGATTATGAATTGATATGTAATGTTTTATGAAAGTTTTATATTCCGCGTAAAGTTTTTAATTAACTCTGATATTTAGAACTGTGTTTATGAGTAAATCCAACACGAAAGTAGGGTTACCGGTAACGGGGCCTTACACAATTCTTCAAAGACATACCAATCATCTCCCTCAAGTAAAGTTAACCCTAATTTCAATATGGCTGCTCAAAATCCAATAGATTCTGCAGTCTTTGTTCTCCCTATGGTATTAGGTTTGTAAATATTGTCTCTATTATTTGTTAATCTAAGTTTTATTTTATTTAGGGTTTTAATCGGTTGATTGTGTTTCGCGCGGGATTTTGATTCTGATCTTTGTGTTCATTGTTTGACCATCATGGTAAGGTTTGATTTTTATTCGTTTATTAATGTTCTCTGTCTAAATATTTGATTTTTAGGGTTTTAGAATTTATTTACAAGGGTGTTAAAACTCTTCTTTCTTTGTGTTGATTATTTCTGGTTTTGGCAAGCCTACCGTTCCTACAAGGTACAATCTTATTCCTCTTCAATATCGTTTGTTAATTTAATGATTGAGTGCATGTTTATTGTTTGTGAAATTAATGAGTGCAGGTTTACTTTGTCATGCTAAAAGTATCAAATGCTCAACCAAAATACTTTGATAGTATTGACCAAAATAACGCGTTCAAACAAAATGCTCTATTTTAATGTATTTACATCGTTTAACCTTGAAAAATCGAATAATCATAAAACAATTAAATTTGCTTGTTATTGATTTTTAAAAGTAAGCATTCATATTGTAATAAAATGCAATTTAGTTACTTTATAAATATGAAAATGTATACACACAGAGTAAGCTATATAAAGTTTGTTGAGAACTAAAATAATAATTGATCAAGTTTTATCAATGTAAGTTTTATTATTACGAGCAAAAACTTTTTATTAGTTCATTTAATCATTGTTATTTATTTTAGATATTCTAACAACCAGATATAATTTAGGACTTGTAATTATGGTTGCACTCAGAAGTATTAGGCCACATATGAAGGCAAATATATCATTTTTAGGTTTCATATTTTTTATGCATTTCTAAGTGTTCATACATTTTGTTTTGAAAATAAGGGGGTTTACAACATTCTCACACATTTAAAATTAAATTTTAATAATGAATTTGATTATGTTGACCAATAATTATTAATTTGACCTATAGTTAATACTTTCTATATATGTGAAGCTCTTTGAATTTAAGCTTTTGCATTTGATTTTGACCAATAATTATATTTTAAATAAAACTTTGATTATATAATATTTTTTTTTATAAAAAATAGACTTTCTATATGCATGAATATGTAAATTCGTTTAAACTTAAGTTTTTTCAAATCATTTTGAAACTGTTAATATATATTTTTATACATATTAGTCAGCTTTATTTTCATATTGTTTTGTTTTGTTTTGGATTATCATCATGCTCATATTCTTAGATGTCAAAATGAACATCACCTCATGATGCAAAACCTAAAATCAATGGTTAATATTCAAGTTTTGTATTCTCTATGATTTAATAAAGCAATTGCAAAACATACTTTACATTGTTATATTCAGAAATGCTTACTTTCAATATGTCTTTTTTACTTTTCTTAAAATGATTTTTAGAAATAACTTAACTTTTTAAAAGATTAGACTCTTTACTTTTCCATAATCCTATCTTTATCACTCTTCCTAATGGCACATCTATCACAGTCCATCAATATAGGATTGTTCCTTTGACCGATGACATTTCTTTGTCGAATGTTCTTTCCATGCCACATTTTATATATAATCTTCTCTCTGTATCAAGATTATGTATTGATACTAATGGTATTGTTTTTTCTTTAAAAATGCATGTGTTTTTGCAGGACCCTTATCTAAAAAGGCCATAGGCTCTCGGTGATATGCTCAATGGTCTTTATGTTCTCGAATCCACAAAACATTATCCTGTTAATTCTTTTGTTTCCAATAATGTGTGTAATTCTATTGTAAGCTGTGAAACTTGACACCACAGACTTGGTCATTTACCAAGTTACAGACTGAAACAATTACCTTTCTTTTCTAATGATTGCTTAAAATCTATTGAACATAGTGGATGATTTTAGTAGGACCACATAGACATACTTGCTTTCAACAAAAAGCAATGCTTTTCCTACACCATTGTATGTATGTGTGTGATACGGCACCATTGTGAAATGCATCAAATCGATAATGCTTTTGAACTGGGGTCTGGGTCAATTCATTATTCATCAGACCATTTGTGTAGCTGTCCCTCAACAAAATGGCATTGTTGAAATAAAGCATAAGCATTTGCTTGAACCTCAAGAGCTCTTATGCTTCAATCTAAGTTGCCTATTCAGATTTGGGGTGCTTGTGTGTTACCTGCAACACATTTAATCAATCTGTTTTCTACCGAAATTCTTAACAATAAAACCCCTTATGAGGTTTTAACAGGAAAGGCTCCTTCATATGATCATCTGAAGTCTTTTGGTTGTCTTGTTTATGCTTCCACCTTATCTCATGAAGAGATAAATTCAAACCAAGGGTTGTGTCTTGTGTTTTTCTGGGTTATCTTCTTGGTAAAAAAGGCATACAAATTCTATGACCTTGACACAAACTAAGTTGTCATATCACGAGATGTTTTCTTTGAAGCTTTATTTCCCTCTATACCTAAATCCAAAGATAGTTTCATTTTTCTATCTATTGATCTTATCAATCGATTTGATTTTTGATGATCCTTTGTCTACTCCTAATCCTTCATCTTCCATTCATATCCATGGTCCTCTTTCTAATGCTCACCCTAATCCTGTTCGAAGATCTTCGAGAACATCTGTTCTACCATCATACTTAAATGACTATGTTTACACAACTCTAAATCTTCTCATCATTGTTTCCACAGTTTCACTAATTCTTGCTCTTATCCTATCTCTTGTTCTTCTTCTCATCTTCTTCCTTTCGGCCAGTCTCTCACCCGAGCAATATCTGATTTACATGAATCAAATTCATATAAGGAAGCTGCTGTAATTCATGAAGCATGCTGAATTTAAGGCTCTTGAAACCAATCACACTTGGAATGCAACGCTTCATACCCTCTTATATGTCAAAGGAACTTTATCTCTAGGTTTATTTTTTAATAATAATCCTTCTTTTGATCTGCAAGCTTTTTGTGACTTCAACTGGGCTTTATGTCCTAATACTCGTCGATTGGTCAGTGGTTTTTATGTTTCTCTTGGCGCCTTTCTGATTTCTTGGAAATTTGGAAATCTAGGAAGCAGCCAACTGTTTCTTTGAGCTCGGCTGAAGCCGGGGTACCGATCTCTTCGACGGGTGACTGCTAAACTTGCTTGGCTGACAAGACTACTCTCGGAGTTCAATGTTCCTAACATTAATCCTATCATGCTTAAATGTGATAGTCAAGCTGCAATTTATATTGCCAAAAATCCTATTTTTCATAAGCGAACTAAACACATTGAAATTGACTGTCATTTTGTTCGTGAAAAGTTGCAAGAGGGCCTGGTCACTTTGTTGCATATCAACACGAAGGATCATCTTGCTGACATTTTTACTAAGAGCTTACCCGGATCTCATTTTAACTCGCTGTTATGCAAGTTGGGGTTTTCTCAACCTCCAACTTGAGGGGGCGAGGGGGATGTGAAGAATAACGTATATGTTATACATTGTATAACATATGCGCCCATATGTGATACGCTGTCACATATACGCCACATATGTTATGCTATATATTATAGTTTTCTTGCTTCTTGTTTTTTGTAATTTTTCATTCTGATGAACTAAGATTTTTCTTCCCTGCTTCTTTTCTTTCTGTGTCATCGTTCTTCAACGATTACACGAGCTCAGCCAAGCTTTCGCTGGTTAATGGTACTACACGAGCTCGAGCCGAGCTTAGGCTCGTTAAATATATCTTTTTGAGTGTATAAAAACAACTAAAAACTTATAAAAATTAACTAGCAAACAATAAACGAGTCGAGCCCGAGCTTGAGCTTTAGAAAAATAGCTCTAATTGAGCAGCACGGGCTCATTTTCACCCCAAGTATTTGGTCAAACTTCATTCCATTTGGGATTTTACTGGATTAGAGAAGGGCACAGTTAGTGTTTTAAAAACCAGTTTAAACCGGCCGGTTGAACCGGATTTTGGTGAGTAGCCCGGTTTTTTGTACCCGGTATATTTGAACGGTTTTATGGAACGTCAAACCGGCCGGTTTTCATAAAAACCGGTTTAAAAGCCTACTAGATTTTTTATGTTTCAGGCCCACTTTTGTTTAATATGCTGCTTATTTTATGTGATATTTGTATTTAACTAATATATTAAAGCAAAACCAATTTGTCCTTTTGTCCTTCTCCTATGGTGTCCACCTAATGTTCCATGTCATCCACTTTCCATGCTTATAATTTTCCACATAATTAATCAATTAATTTTAATCCTAATGCAAATTAACATTTAAACCAATATATAACACAAGCATTGGTCAAACTTAAAATTTAAAGTTTTGAATTCATAACTTAACATTTTACTTTGACTTTATTACATCTAATCTAATCTAACTAATATATTAAAGCAAAACCAATTTGTCCACTTGTCCTTCTCCTTGGTGTCCACCTAATGTTCCATGTCATCCACTTTCCATGCTTATAATTTTCCACATAATTAATTTTAATCATAATGATAATTAACATTTAAAACAATATATAACGCAAGCATTGGTCAAACTTAAAATTTAAAGTTTTGAATTCATAACTTAACATTTTACTTTGACTTTATTACATCTAATATAATCTAACTAATATATTAAAGCAAAACCAATTTGTCCACTTGTCCTTCTCCTATGGTGTCCACCTAATGTTCCATGTCATACACTTTCCATGCTTATAATTTTCCACATAATTAATCAATTAATTTTAATCCTAATGCCAATTAACATTTAAACCAATATATAACACAAACATTGGTCAAACTTAACACTTAAAGTTTTGAATTCATAACTTAACATTTACTTTGACTTTATTACATCTAATCTAATCTAACTAATATATTAAAGCAAAACAAATTTGTCCACTTGTCCTTCTCCTATGGTGTCCACCTAATGTTCCATGTCATCCACTTTCCATGCCCGAAAATTACTGTTTCCATCCCTGTGGTTTTAGAACGGAGACACAATGAGTCCCCGAAAATTTTTTTGAACTGTTTGAGTCCCCGTGGTTTTAGAAACAAACAATTTGAGTCCCTGTGGTTTCAAAAACGAACAATTTGAGTCCCTATAGTTTCAGTAAAATGAAAGTTTATTATAAAAGTTAAGTAAGGGCAGGGACTCAAATGGTTTATTTTTGAAACCACGGGGACTCAACCAGTTCAAAAAAATTTTCGAGGACTCATTGTGCCTCTGCCTTAAAACCACAGGGACGCAAACAGTAATTTTCTCTAATTTTCCACATAATTAATCAATTAATTTTAATCCTAATGCTAATTAACATTTAAACCAATATATAACACATGTATTTGTCAAACTTAACATTTAAAGTTTTGAATTTATAACTTAACATTTAAAGTTTTGAATTTATAACTTAACATTTACTTTGACTTTATTACATCTAATCTAACTAATATAATAAAGTAAAATCAATTTGTCCACTTGTCCTTCTCTTAGGGTGTCCATCTAATGTTCCATGTCATCCACTTTCCATGCCTATAACTTTCACTTAATTAATCAATTAATTTTAATCCTAATGCTAATCTTCTTACTATACTATTAAAGCAAAAAGGATATCCACATGGCCATCAAATAGGATGTCCACATAAGCTTACAAGGTTTCCATCTCTAAAATTGCCACATAATTCACTAATTAATGTTTCTAGAATCATAACCAACTATTTCCTTTCAAATGATTTAAAAACCGATTTTGACTACAATTAATTATTTATAACTAATGATATCTATATATATTTTTCTTACATCTTGTGGTTTTGCAGAAAACAATATAAAGAATTCTTATGATAGCTACACACACACACACACACACACACATATATATATATATATGACATTTGAAATTTTTTCCATCCATGTGTAACACGGGCCACTATCCTAGTATTATAATATAGGTAACTAAAACTTCATATTTATTATTTTAAAAATAAAAGTACTTATACTCTTGTTGATGAGGATGACGATGAAAGTGAATTTCATTTCAATGCTTTAAAAATCGGTTTTTATTCGTACCGGATTAGACAAAAAGATGGTGCAACCGGTTGAACCAGGTACAACCTGGAGGTTCAACTAGATTGTATAGTTTACTTTATTATTTCATATAAATGCATATTTAACTCAAAAAAAACCAAAAAAATACACGATTCCATAATAAAATATCAGTTAATTTATGTTCAAAAAACAATACAAAAGCACTTGATTTTCAAACAAAGTTCTTTTAAAATAGATTTATGTCATCGGAGTGTTGCATGCATCGAGTTCACGATCGTTTAAAAGAAGAAATTCACTTTCATCGCCATCCTCATCAACAAAAGTATAAGTACTTTCATTTTTAACAATAATAAATATGAAGTTTTAGTTACCTATATTATAATATACAAAAATCACATGAAATAAGTAGCATATTAAAAAAAAAAAAGTGGGCCTGAAACATAAAAAATCTGGTAGGCTTTTAAACCGTTTTTTTTATGAAAACTGGCCGGTTTAACGTTCATAAAACTGTTCAAATATACCGGGTACAAAATATCGGGGTGCTCACCAAAATCCCGTTCAACTGATTGAACCGGTTTTTAAAACACTCCGATGACATAAATCTATTTTAAAAGAACTGCGTTTGAAAATCAAGTGCTTTTGTATTGTTTTTTGAACATGAATTAACTTTTGAATGATATTTTATTATGGAATCATTTATATGAAATAATAAGATAAACTATACAACCTGGTTGAGCCTCCCGGTACAACCGGTTGTACCATTTTTTAGTCTAATCCGATACGAATAAATTATCGGTTTTTAAATGAATACCGATATAAATGAAAGTTATGAAGAAAATAAATACATAGTGGAACAAGGGGTGTTCAATATTTCGATTAAACAGTAAACAAACCATTTTAGCTTTGGTTAAGTTTCACAAAAAAAAGTTTTATTCAGTTAACAAATAACCTTAACGTTTTCGCCTGGGCCCACTTTTAGGTTTTATCTAAGCCCAACATAAGAGAAAACCTTATCCTTTTAAGTTTTATCATCATTCATCAACACTTTGACCAAAATCGATCTATCTGTAATCATTGACATTCTTCGAATCAAGGTACTCTACGGAACCCCTCGATATGTATTTACAGTTTACCGTCGGTTTTAACTTCTAGGTGTAGTTTAACTCTTTTATCTTTTTTAAAAACATTGTTGTGGTGCTTTTTATAAGTTAATCACAAGCAAAAGCATAGCTACACCTATATATGTACTTTATGCCTTATGCCTATATGTCTGCATGTTAATATTGTTTTATCTTAAATTGATCTTCACAGTTGTAGTATCGATTCAACAAAACACGCCGAGATGAAAGCTAAACGCTTGACTAAAGCTCAACGCTTGTCTAAAGCTAAACCTTTACCTGTGGATATAATCACCACACTTCCTCAAACCATAATAGAAACCATCCTATGTCTTTTACCAATTAAAGAGTCAGCAAGGACAAGTATCCTATCAAGGGAATGGAGGTACAAATGGACCAAAATTCCTAAACTCGTGTTTTATACACCGTCTGGAGACCAAATGATGGAGACACATCAACTTTTCTGTGCTATACACCAAATTATGTTACTGCGCCAGGATCAAATACACGAGTTCACCCTAACCATTGATGTAACTGACGAATATTCAAAATTTGGTTACCCATTTTATGAAGTTGATCAAATAATGCTTCATTTGTCGAAGAACCATAATGTCAACAGATTAACACTTCGGTTTGATGAACCTTGCGAGAGTTCAAGTTATAATTTACCCGTATTCTTCTTGTCATTGCATCACTTAACGGACCTAGATCTTAGTTGGTGTGACATTGACCATCAACTGACATTCAATGGATTTGGTAGCCTTACAAGCTTATCCTTGGAATGTGTAGGGATCTCTATAGAAACTCTTCTACATCTTTTATCTAACTCTCCATCACTTAAGAGCTTTAGTTTGGTAAGTAACTTATTCATTCTCTTGGAATTTGGGATTTGGAAACGTATCTGAGTATAGTAAGTTGTTGCAGCTTATGCTCGAAGAAAATATAATCGGACCTGAAAATTCCACCATGATTGAGCTATTCAAGTGTTTACCTGTGATTGAACATCTTTCTATATGGAGTAACATTATCCTGGTAATATTTATTCACCTTTATATAACTGATGTTTTTTTAGCATTGGATGTTGATCATTGTTTTGGTCTATATATGGTTCAAGTGGTTTGTTTCAGACTTGGTTCCACAGGAGCTTCCAACCTCACTAATCCACCTCAAATCCTTTTGTTTCGAACAAATGACTTTTCAAGATGGCTATGGATTGACTTTTCTTGCTGTTTTAATCAAAAACTCTCCGAACTTGGAGAAAATTGATCTAGAGGTTATAAATAGTATCCTATTTGTCATTCTTTTTTTTTTGTTTTTTTCCTAATCTCATGCCATACACTCACACAAAAAATAATGACTCTTCTCTGCAGATTAGTCCAACATGTCGTTCTGCAAAATATCATTCTAATGTTTGGTTGGAGCATATATCAGGTGTTTAGTTGGAGCATCTAAATGAACTGAAGATTAATAATTTAAAAAAATTGGAGGGTGAGTTAGAGTTTGTGAAGTTTATCTTGTCTAGGTCGCCCAAGCTTAAAAAGGTTAGCATAACAACCATGGTTGCGAAGGATCAGGAGTCAAATATGTTAAAAACTCTCTTGCGCGCCCCACGTGCTTCCATGGTAGAAATTGACGTTGTTTAGATCGCTCAAGTTTTTTCCAGAATTAACTATTTTAATGTTTTGGTTGAACTCTTTTTGGATGTTTTGACTTCCACACAATCAGTAGCTAGTCCTGACAATCTTAACGACGGGCTGTTTTGGATTTTAATATAAATTTATGGGTTGTTTTGGGTTAAGATGGTGACTAAAAACTGCAAATTGTGTATTAATTGTGAAGCTGCCAACTTGTCAAGTTTAAATGGTTAGGAGGTAAACACATGAGAAGGAAGGTCATGGATTTGGGAGTAGTGTGAATTAGTAGATGTATGTATATAACGCTTCGGTTCGGTTTTAGTTAAGTATAGTTGTTCGGTTAATCTATCAGTTTAGTTCGGTTAATTTGGTTTTGTAGATGTATCACAATTCGGTTAACCGAACCAACAAAGTTGGTTATAGATGAAAAAGAAGAATAAGCCGAATCAGCATTTATCAATTTTCTTCGGTTATCTTGGTTCGGTCACCCCATATTTTGGTTATGGTTTAATTAGTTTGTTTTTCTGCTCATCCTAACACAATTGGCCATTTTTAAATTGACGTTTGTTCGTTTTTGTCAAAACTTGTTCTAACTCAAAACTAAAATGACCATTTTTAAACGAGAACCTTCACTGATTCGAACGCTTTCTAATCTATTACTCTAAAGTACACGTTTTGTTTCAAAAACAATGAAAATATAATCCAATAACAATGACAAATACAAATACTTGTGTCTGTATCTTTCATTCTAAATGTCAAAAATGTACCAAAAACTCAAATGATTGAAGAAAAAAAAGAATTGATGAACAAAGACAAAAGGTAGATTTGCAATGGTTTATAGATTGTGCTACTTAGGTTTGTCAGCTCTCGAGCTTTAATATCTAGCATGGTCTATTAACCATGGGACGGTAAGTAAATTTGTCATTCTATCTTTGCTCATCGGTTCTTTTTTACTGCAACCATTACGACGTTTTGAATATTTATTGACATTTAGGATGAACAATATAAGCATACAATCTATATTAATCGGTTTGTATTTATTTTTCTTATATGTTAATATTTTCGTTTTTATCTAAACAAAGTGTGTTTTATAGGTTGGACCCCCATTCGGACTTAAGAATGCCGGGTCCACATACCAACGCCTGATGGACAACCAGTTTCATGCCCAAATTGGGAGGAACTTGGAAGTCTACATGGATGACTTTGTCATCAAAAGCCCTGACGCAGAAGCGATGTTGAAAGACATCGAAGAAACTTTCAACACGCTCAGGAAGATAAACATGAAACTCAACCCGAGCAAGTGTGCCTTTGGAATGGAAGAAGGGAAGTTCTTGGGGGTCATCGTCACTAAAGATGGCTTCAGAGCGAACCCTGAAAAGGTCGAAGCCATTATCAAAATGGAATCACCTACTACCATCAAACAGGCTCAGACACTGAATGGACGACTAGTCGCACTTAATCGCTTTTTGGCAAACCATGCGGATAAGTCGTTTCCTTTCGTGTCAACGTTGAGAAACTGTTTAAAGAAAACGCACTTCCGCTGGACACCAGAAGCGGAAGCAGCTTTTCAGGAGATTCAGTCACGCTTGATCGAACTCCCAACGCTCACAGCACCAAAAGCGGGAGAGGAGTTAATCATATACCTTTCCGCAACAGATAGAGCAACCGGGGCAGTCCTGCTAGTAGAGCGAAAAGGCATCCAGATGCCAATCTACTATGTCAGCCGTATCCTAACAGACGTAGAACCCGGTACTCTACCCTCGAAAAATTAGTCTTAGCACTTATACACGCTTCACGCAGGTTAAGACGATATTTCCAGGGTCACCCAATCACCATTCTCTCCAACTTCAAACTTGCAAACGTTCTAGGCAAACCCGAGTTATCGGGACGCCTAGCCAAATGGGCAATTGAGTTGGGGGAATACGCGATAAAGTATAAGCCAAGACCAGCCATAAAAGGCCAGGTTTTGGCCGACTTTATTGCGGAAGTCACCGCATCGCGGGAAAAAGAGTGCCAGGAAGAGGCTCAACCCTCTCCAGCACAAGACATCAGTGATGTCTGGCGACTCTACACTGATGGAGCAGCCAGTAACGAGGGTTCAGGCGCAGGGCTGAAACTAACCAACCCAGCAGGCCAAGAATACACTTACGCTATTCGACTGGATTTTCCAAGTACGAATAACGAAGCCGAGTATGAGGCATTCTTGGCTGGGCTGAGAATTGCACGTAAGATGGGAGTGAAACACTTGGAAGCCCACGTGGATTCCATGTTAGTAGCCAATCAAATCAACGGGACGTACACGGCCGTGAACGACACAATGGCCCTGTACCTCGCACAAGCAAAAACCCTTATGCGCGATTTCAACGACTGCAAAGTCATACACGTCAAGCGTAGTGAAAACAAATCTGCGGATGCGTTAAGCAAGCTTGCATCATTAGCCTTCACCCACTTGGGAAAGGACATCCGCATTGAACTCCTCGAGGCACCTTCGGTCCCGCACAAGGAAATTTGTGTCTTCCAAACCGGCACAGAAACGTGGATGACACCAATAATAAAATACCTCGCGACAGGTACACTACCAGAGTCAAAAACACAGGCAAGAAAACTACGCTGTAAAGCACTGAATTATCAACTCATCGATGACATCCTTTACAGACGTAACTTTCTTGGCCCACTCTTAAGATGCGTGGACAACCAAGATGCTGACTACCTCCTAAGGGAAGTACACGAAGGCATCTGTGGAGTACACGCAGGTCCCCGCGCTGTTGTAGCTAAGCTAAACAACGCGGGATACTTTTGGCCGGGGATGCATACGGATGCGCTGGCATACATCAGAAAATGCAGGTCTTGCCAGCTCTACGCACCCAACACGCACCGCCCGAAGAATAAACTTGTTCCAGTCACCTCTTCATGGCCATTTCAGAAGTGGGCCATCGATGTGACAGGCCCATTTCCTACAGCAGCAGGAAATGTTCAGTTCCTAGTGGTAGCCATCGACTACTTCACCAAGTGGATAGAAGCAAAACCCTTAGCCCAAACAACCGCGAAACATATCAAAAAATTTATTTGGGAATTTATTATTTGTCGTTTTGGACTTCCACAGAATTTGGTGAGCGATAACGGCACCAACTTTGCTGACAAGAAGCTACAACAGTGGCTGAAAGAACTTCAAATCACCCACACCTTTACCTCAGTGGCACACCCGCCAGGTGTACTGGTGAGGTGGAAAGAGCAAATAAGAGCATCGTCGAAGGCATAAAGAAAAGACTCTTGGAACACAGATCCGGCTGGGTGGACGAGCTTCCGCACGTCCTTTGGGCAAACAGAACGCTGAAGAAGGCCAGTACGGGAGAAACCCCGTTCAGTCTCACTTATGGCACTGAAGCCATGGTACCGGTCGAAATTGGTTTACCCTCACCAAGGGTCTTGATTCAGCCAGAAGACAATGATGCGGAAAGACGGTTAGATCTTATGCTAACCGAGGAACGCAGAGACTTAGCCGCAGTGCGTGAAGAGAACTACAAGCGACAAATGCAAAAGTACTACAACACGCGGGTAAAACTCTGCAATTTCAATGTAGGAGACTACATACTGCGTAACAACGAGGCTTCGAACCAAGAACGCCCAGGAAAGCTGGCCCCGGTCTGGGAAGGGCCATAAATTATCAAAGAAGTTCTGGGAAAGGGCGCGTACCGGCTCGAAAGGCTCGATGGCACTCCCATCCCAAGAACATGGAATGGAGCTCAATTACGCAAATGTTATATGTAGATCAATTCCAAACTTGTAAAGAAAAGGCCTAGAGCCACTTCTAATGGAAATGATTCTCCTTTCACAATGTGTTGATAGCCTTACCTTTATACTTATGAACTTCCCACACTGATGTGCCGGTATTCACCGCATAAATAGGGGAAGAAGTAAGTCGTTACGTGTGGAAGGCGGCAAAACCCGCATAAACACAACGGTAAAAATTTCAAGTTTTAAGAAAAACCTACACGCAGGTCAGATGTAAGTAAAGTTTAGCCATCCTTGTAAGTGCAAGTGACGGTCTTACCCGCACAATCACGAACAAGGAGGCAAAACTTCAACCTATCATCTACCACGTCCAAAGGTTAACTTATTCTGAACACTTAGAAAATTTCAAAGGAAAAGATGAGGAAAACTTCTACGCAGGTCAGATATAAGTAAAGTTAAGCCATCCTACTAAGTGTAAGTGACGGTCATACCCGCACAATCATGAAAGAGGAAGCGAAACAAACTTATAATTTGCCACGTTAAAAAGTTAACTTATTCTAAGTACTAAAGAAATTGCTAAGTTAGATCAAAACATGCGTAAAATAAACAAGGCAAACAACTAACACAATCTTTATTCCATCAAATTCAAATATTACAAAGATTGCTGGGTGCATACCCGCATACAAAAGAAGCTATACAAAAGCAAAAATCTACGCTAATGGTGGAAAGGGATCTTCAGGATCAAGCTTCAGGACCACTTCCACTTGGACCCGCTCCATCAGTAGAGCGTGGTGGTTCAAGGAAAGCTTTAAGGATAGCTAGCCCATCATCAGCAGCAGCGACTTCGTTCACCTTCTCCACCACCGGATGCGGGAAGGCGGCATACTGGTTCACTGCTTGGTCATAAACAGCTTCAGTATCCACATCATACAAAGAGAAGTTGGAAGGCAGGATGCCTTTCTCAACAAACCCTAGACCAAGCAGGAAGCCGGCCTTTTCCCCATCCTCATGAGAAGTGTTGAGGGCTGTGCTCATAGCATCGTCATAAGACGTCTCCGTGAAGACCCGATGCACAACCTACAAAAATAATACAAGTATCAAAAACCTTTTCTATTTACAAAGAAAAGCGTAAAGACATGAAAAGCTTACCTGAGACAACGCTTCTCGAAGAAGCCATTCCTTGGCAACCAGAGCTTCTTGGAGGGCGTCTTGAGCTTGGGTACAGGCGCGTTCGGCTTCACTTTTATTGAGGTTGGCAAGCAACACTTCCTTTGCAGCAGCCTCTTCGACGCCCTTTAGCTTCCGCTCAGTGTGGTCAAGCACGCCCCTCTGGTCCAGGATCTCTTGGAGCTTCTTCGTGTCCTCCATCGCCAAGGCATCATGAGCCTGTTGGAGCGCCTCTAATTTAGCTTTAAGTTCCTCATTCTCGAGGCGTAGAGGCTCAGCAACAGCTTCAGCCTTGGTGGCCCTTTCAGTTGCGTTCCTAGCAGTTTCCTTAGCCAGCCGAAGCTGTTCGTTAACAGCTTGGGCAGCCTTGGAACGGGCCTCGAGACGGGCCTGAACCTCAACTTCAAGGGCCTTGAACGCCTTCTCCTTCTCCGCAGCCGCGGCGGAGAGCCTCCTATTCTCCTCCCGGACAGCCCGCGCCTGAGCTACTTCTTGAATGCGAGCTGCTTTTAACTTGTCATTTTCACGACAAAGCAGCTCGACGCGCGGCTGCATCCGGGCCAGGAGAACCCGAAGCTCATTGGTTAGCCTACCCTCCTGGTAGCTAGCCATGGCTTCCCCCAACGCACCACTGGGAGCTGCGTGACGAGCCCACTCCACGCACTCCACAGGTGTGCGAAGGGTTGTTCCTCGGCGGATGTTCCATCGTGGAACATACACTTCATTGGAATCCGACACTGCAAAAAACAAAAAGCAGTTAGGAAAAGATGATATTAAAAATAAATAAAAATTGGGCCAAAAGAACCCTACGTACCTGTAGGGTCAATAACAGGCCGATAGCCGCCAAACCCATCACCTGAACCTAAGGGAAATCCGTCCAAAAGGTCAGGTAGATGGGAAGGAGGCAGAGGTTGGCGAGAAGCCCCATGCGTACCTGAAGGATCGGTCGTCGTTGCCGATGACGGAGGAGGCATGGTGAAGGCCGCCGCGGTCGCCGCTGCGGAGTCCGCAGCAAAAGTAACCGCCGGCTCAGTGAAAGATGCGGTAAAAATGGCACTGACAGCCGGCGGTGATGTCATCACAGCTGGAACAGTTGGCTCAATGGAATGAGCAACTGAACCAGCGGAAGCAGGCGCAGCCGCCTGGGTCGTCGCCTCAGGTAGGCTGACCAAGCCTACCGTCATGGGCGGGGGGGGGGGGGGTACTCCTCCCCGCTCCACCCTGGAATGCGTCAACATCCACGCCTGCACAAAGAAGAAGTATTAATGATGGAAAGCTATGCAGTTAAAAATATAGTTTGTACTTACGGGTTTTCTTGAGCCTAAAAGTGCGGACAGGCGGGGATGAACCCGATGGAGCCGGCCTCTTCACGCCGGTCACCGTTGTCATCCTGGGCTCTCCGGAGGTGACAATCGTCGCAACCTCCGGAGCAGTGGTCTTATCACCACCGGAGTTCCCCGCCACCTCCTCGCTCTCGGCCTCTGAGTCGGACCGAGGCACTGGCTCGGCAGTGGAGGCCACCTTCTCCTTCCCCTTCCCGCCGGCAGCCTTCTTCTTCCGCACCAACGGAGGACCATCTGCGGATTCCTCATCAGAACATAAGATTAGAGGAATTCCAGCAGAGGTTTCAACATTGAGGGGTCGAGGGTTGAATAGCGCCTTACCTGGCCGCCTGGCGCTCAGGATCTCGTGGCCTAGCGGGTAGACCTCCACGAACCGATCCGCCGTTTGTTCTAGGATGGGCAACTCGTTCTCATCTAGAGCACGAGTACCCATCCGAGCGGGACTGTCAGCCTCCCGCGGATACAGGAGCGACTGCAAGTCGTTCCCCTCTGAAATAAACAGGAAAGAAGTTAGAAGAGATTCTAACTCAACAAAAAGAAACAGAGCATACCGTAAGGAACAGAGTTCAAACCGTATTCGAGGACGATCGGGATCTTTCGCGAATCCGCATCCTTCCACATCCGGCTCATCCCGAGCATCACCATCCCGGACTCCGCAAACCGGTAAACCGGAGATTGGACTCGGGATATCTTCGAGAACCATTCCGCCTCCTGGTAGTTGGAGGCGTGAAGGCTTGGGAGAGCTTGCCCATTATTAAATTTCATGGCAAGGGGGATGGCGCGAGCAGAGATGTAGAAGAACTCCCGCTTCCACGAACGAAGACTGCGCTGGGTTGCGCAAATCTTCAAACCCTTGATTCGGGTTATCAGCGTATACCACCCCTGGATGCACCTCCAAGAGTAGAAGGTCATCAGGCGGTCGACGAAGGGCTCAATGCCCAGAATCCGGCACACCCACTCGAAGTGGCGAATCTTCGCGATCGCCATCGGGTGCACCTCGGTCAGGTGCACACCGTGCCTCTCCAGGACACGGTACACAAACTTTGTCAAAGGGAACCTAAGATTCCCATAGACAAAGAATGCAGCATATACCCCGATCTTGCCTCTGGGGGCATCATACACCGTCTGATGAGGTTCAGGAAACTCAGGCTCGAGAGACTCGAGCATGAACTTCCTGACGATGTACTGATATAAATCGACAGGTAGAGCACACTGGCACTCGCCAGCAGTACTCTTGTCATCCTTGTCGGACGTGGATGACGGGTGCTCGGCGTGCACCCCAGCCTCCTGGACCTGTACCCTCAAGATCGTAAGCAGACATCTTGCAGATATGAAAGAAAACGATTTCAAGAGAATGCTCGATTGAAAAGGTGAGTATTCGCCGGAAATCGTTCTGAAGATGAAGAGAAAAGTGAAAGTGTGAATTACAAAGAACCCTCTCCCCCTTTATATACTAATCGCAATTAATGCGATGAATTTAATGCGGAAGAGAGAGAAATCGAAGGTGCAATGAAACTATGACACGTGGCAAAAAGCAAGCTGGCAACAGCTGTTGAAAGGACGCGTACCATTAATTTCGCGGCCACGCGCCCGAAAAATCGCGCCCACGCGCCTGAAAAAGCGTCTGAAATGACCAGGTACTGTCACGTCACCATAACTTCCTGCACGTCCTGACACAGTCAGAAGAAACCGTCGCACGACGTTTCAGCAGTTTGGACTGTTCTTATCCTTTCACCAACTCTTCGAATTTCAAAAAAAATCAAAAAGATTCAAAAGTAAGCGGGAAAATACCCCTTACCTTGGCAGCCAAGTAACCATAAGACGGGTGCGGGTACAGTGTCAAGGCAAAACCCTTCACATACTTAGCACCCGCAGGGAATTGACACCAGGAATACCTTGGAAGTAAAGTAACCGTAAGACTAGTGCGGGTACAGTGTCAAGGCAAAACCCTTCACATACTTAGCACTCTGCGGGGAATTCAAACCAAGAAGGATCTTCTGAGCCATGCTTGCGGAAACGGGAATAACATCCCCGCATGACGGGAACGTCGAGAACTATATTGTTTGAAACTCCAAGATGGAATTGGTGGTTTTAGCATAATTGATCACTATGTTGAAAACTACCAAAACCCCATGGAGAATCCACACAAGTGGGACTCAACGCTCCTGACTTGCGAGGAGGTTACAAACCTACCCGCTTCATACCCAAAGATCAAGCAGAAAAGTCGGGAATTTCTGCGTGACATCAGGAAAACCGCGGGAAGAATCCCCATGGAAAACCTTAAAACTAAACCCTTTTCAAAACCCTTTACTTAAGTCCAAAAGTTCACCTCACTTTATTAATAATTCATGAGAAGAACATTGGACTGGGGGGACTTGAAGAGGTAGGTCCCAGCAGAGCCCAGTTGGACCCGCAAGACTCACCTTGAACAGGGACGTCTGCGCAACGACCAACTGCTCCCGCAGGACCCACCATGCTCAGAGAAAACCTTACGCGCAGTACGCCAGCTGTACCCGCAGGGAAAGCCTCCCAATGGTGAAGTACCCCGCTTGTTCCCGCAGTTGCGGATACAAGCCATCAGGGAAGGCTACCCGCACTGACAGCAAGGCTACACGCACAAGGCACTAGCTACTTCAGTAGTCACATGAAGGGATGAGCAAGGCGGGAATACTCCCGCCTAAATGAGCCAGTCCGTATGCTTCTGGAAGATCTTTTGTACTATACCTACTAAGGTATGGGCAGAACAGACGATCTGACCAGAACAGCCCATGAACCAATCACAGGGTGACAGCTCACCGACAACAGTACGAGGAGGAGCACCCTCTAGTACTGTTTGTCACTATTAGCCGCTGCCTACTCACCAACCCTTACTATGGGACGTGCGCAGCATACAGTTGGTGGAACAGTGCATAGCCGGCAGTAAAGGAACAGTGTACAGCCGACCTTGTTACTGTCGGCCGTAGTCTATCCACCAACCAGCATGGCCTGTGCGTAGTCCACTGTTGGTAGAACATGAATACTATTCAGCCGGCTGTACCT